>NW_020954576.1:35733628-35920346 GCF_900497805.2 Vombatus ursinus
TCAGTCAAAGGGCCACACTTTAGGGCCTAGAGGGCCACATGTGGCCTCTAGGCTACAGGTTCCCCACCCCTGGATCCCCTCTCTCTTCTCCCCAGAGACTGAGGTGGCAAATATATAGAGGGGTGTGTGTGTGTGTGTGTGTGTGTGTGTGTGTTTACATACACGTACATGTACAGGAGAAAATTGAGAACATGTTTGTATATTCTTGCTATGTCTTTGACATAAATATCCTTTGTAAAAGATAGTGGGATGAATGAAGCTTGACTTTTAGTCACTGGGAGGAACACAATCAGTGGGGGTGCTAGGCTATGGCAGAGATGAGAGAATCCCTAAAACCATAAAACGTTGAAGAATGTCGAAGGAAGTAGTGGTGAGATGTAACAGACCTGGTCCTGAGATAATGGGGCTGGGGTGGTAGTGTTACCGTATATAATGGAGTTGTTTCTTATTCAGGTATGAGTTGGGCCAAATGGCTTCTGATCTGCCTTCCAACTCTGAGATTCTTTGATTTAGAGTTGTAAAAACTGGTTTCTGGGCAACAAGAGTCGTATTTCAATACATCTGAATATTTAAGTACTAAGAAATATGACTGAAATTCTCAAAATCTTTTCAGCTTGGTATTATTTCCCTGAGCTTAAATTCTTCTGCTACAGCTTTTGGGAACTTGCAGTTACTTCCACACCATCCAGGCAGGGGTGGGGAACTGGAGGCCTCCTCGTAGTTCTCTAGGTTTTCAAGTGCACCTGGGCGGTTCCCCACCCCTGAGCCTGGGAAGTGGACATAAGAATTTAGATTCTGGTGGTCCTCTAGGTCCTCAAGTGCACCTGGGCAGTTCTCCACCCTTGAGCCTGGGGTGGGGACATAGGAATTTAGATTTTAATGTATGAAGAGAGGAAATAGATGTTTATGAAGCGCCTACTATACACCAGGCACTGTTCTAAGCTCTTTATAAATATTATCTACTTTGATCCTCTTATCAACCCAGGAAAGTTGGTGCTATTATTATCATCCCCATTTTACAATTGAGGAAGCTGTTCAAGTTTAATGGACTTGCCTGGCTAGGCAAGGACACCCGGCTAGGAAGTGTCTGAGGCTGGATTTGAACCCAGATTTTCCTGACTCCAGACTCGGTACTCTATCCATTGCTCTGTCTAGTTGCCTCATCGAAGCATGGGCATTTAATCAACTGATTGAGAAGAGATTGGGAAAACAGGATGAGGAAAAATATTTGTATATGCAGATATTATTGATTAGTCATTTTTCAGTTGTGTCTGACTCTTCATGATCTCTTTTGAGGGTTTCTTGGCAAAGATACCAGAGTGATTTTCCATTTCCTTCTCCAGTTCATTTACAGATGAGGAAACACAGTTAAGTGACTTGACTAGGGTCACATAGCTAAGACATGTCTGAGGCCGAATTTGAACTCCAATCTTCCTGGCTCCAGTCTTGTATAGAGAGAGATTATTCTATTTAAAGTTATTTTTAACAAATATTACTTGAGTACCTCCCCTACATATTAGATACTGCACGGGATACAAAAAAGAATATTTTTCTGCTCTACAAGTTGATTGTTCATTGGGGGCATAAAATAAGCTTATAGGTAATTACATTATGTCACAGAATATAAATGCTATAAAAGAGATAAAAAGTCCTATGGGCATTCGGAGTTGAGAGATACAATAATATTAACTGACATTTATATAGTTCATAATGTGCCTGATCTAAATTATCTCATTTGAGTCTCAAAACAACCCTGTGCAATACTCAATTATTTTAAAGATCAGGAAACTGAGGCTTACATGGTCAATGACTTCACAGGAACATCCTAGTTTTCTAGGCGGGATTCAAAGAAAATTGGACAATAGTTCCTGCCTGCAGGGAGTTTCAGTACATATGGGATACATACAGAGTAGATACAAGGTAACCTTAGAGTTGAAAGCATTAGTATCTGGGAGGATTAAGAAAAGATCTCTTAAAGCTAAGTTCTGAAGGAAACCAGGGATTCCTTCTAGGCATGGGTAACAGTCAGTGCAAAGAGTAGAGACTGAAAATATGTGTGAGGAACAAGTAGACCAGTATGTCTGGATCATAAAGCAGATAGAGGAATGTGTAAAATGGCTGAAAATATAGGAAGGAACCAGGTGTGAAGAGTTTTAAACCTTTAACAAGAATTTTTTATGTTTTTTTTTTTAGAGGTAATAGAGAGCCATTGGAGTTCACTGAGTGAGGGTAGGAAGGTCATCAGTGTGTGACATGGATAGACTTGTTCATTAGGAAAATTACTTGCAGTTGTGTTGGAGAATTGGAATGGAGGAGAAATTTAAGGCAGGAAAACCAATGAGGAAGTTACGGAAATATAGCAGAGGTGAAAGATGGTGAGATCTTGCATTAGGGTGGTAGAGGTGTGAGTAACAGGAAGGGTACATGGATGTATCAAGCCAATGTCTCCTAATTCCAGGTTTAGTACTATACCATACTCTATCTAGAACAGTGAAGATGGATCCGGGGAATCTCAAGGGCTATTTAAAAGAGCTAGTGCTTAGTTTGGTTGGAGTGTAGTGTACAACTAAAAGAGTAATGATAAAAAATCCTGGGATGATAGTTTGGGGTCATATCATAGAAAACTTTGAATTGCTAGGCTGAGGAGTTTGTACTTTATTACATAAACAATGTGACAGTACTGTAAGTTTTTGAGCAGTACAGTGATGGTGAGACATTAGGAACATTTATTCATCAACTGTATATTGAATGAATTGGAAGGAGATGATGGAAATGGAGAGACTAGTTAAGAGGCAATAACAGTAGCCTAGCTGAGAAGTGAAGAGGGCCTAGACAAGACATTTTCCTATCTCATATATTTGTTTACATAAATTTGGTCTCTTTTAGAATGCAGGCTGCTAGAGACTAAGGACAGATTGTATTTATATAACACTGTGTGTAGTATAATGTGACCAGTAATGTGATAGTCATTTAAGCATTTAAATTTATTTTATTTTTAATTTATGGAATAAAACAAGCATTTCTGTAACAGTATAATAAAAAAGGATGATTGCACATGAAAGTGCAAATCTATTATGTACAACTTGCTATTCATCTTTTAAAACTAGTTATAACTGTAAAGAAAGAGATCTGAAAAATAAAAGCATGGTCAATAAATAACAAAACCTTTGAGTGAGAGGATATGATGTCAGAATTTATACAGAGGGCATACGACCCAAGGTGAAACGATAACAGCTAGAATGAACCTTGGAAATAATAGAATCATAGATACAGACTTGGAAGAGAACTGGGAGATTATTTAGGTCAACCACCTCATTTTGCAAAAGAGGAAACAGAGACACAGAAAGACCACATGAACCACCTCAGGTCATGTAGGAGTTATGTAGAAGAACCAGCAAACTACTATATTGCGTAGGTAATGATATTTAACTTTGCTCGTTCTACTTCTCCCCATCTGTAAATTGGAGTTCTGATATTCCTTTCAACACATGTCACGAGAAATGTATGAGGTAATGTCTGAAAAAAAGACTTTGAATCTCTATGCATGCAAGGTGATTATTGATCAAAATGTACCTGGATGAGACTATAATTAAAAAGAAAATAAAAGGCAGAATGAAAAGCAAATAGGCCAAGCTTAGCAAAATGCAGAAGAAACAAGTCTTTGAGGTCCAAAGGCATTTGCCTGTCAATCAAATCTACAGGCATTATCCTTACAAAGATTAGTAGTGGTTTGTTAAGTGAGGGAGCTGGCAGAAAGTAGAGCAGGAGGATGCAGTCTTTAGGTATCTATGGCCAGTTGATGACTGACTGACCAATTTCCTAAGATGGTATGAGGGATCATAAAGTTTAGTTCCATGTGTATTCTGATGATAGTTGCATCTATATTTAAAGCTTTCTGTCACTGAAGCACTCTTGGTGTTGTCAGACTGTCTATTGGACTGGATGAGCTGCAACTTCTTGCAATTGAATGTCAATAAGACCAAAGCAATTTTGGTTGATTCATAGCACCAGCTTAAGCATATTCACTTGCACAGATTACATTTGACAGATAGTTACCTTCAGCTGAACTCTGTAGTTGGAAGCCTGGGTGTACTCTTGACAGTGAGCTTAGAGTTGATGCCTAATGTTTATTTCATATCCTGTTTTTACCTTCCTAATACTGCATGTGTAAGTCTATATTAAAATATATTCACAGCTGATGTTTTAGTCAGGCCACTTGTTATCTATGGACAGAATGTTGTAATGATTCAATTCAATACCAACACCAGCACCCCTTGCATTTTTCCAGTTTTAATTTCATAAGCCATCTGATAGATTTTTAATAGCTCTTTCTGATAAGCAATTGTCAAAGAATAATAGGGAATGAGGAAATGCTGGGAGTATGCTCACAACTCCAATGAGTTCAAAGGCTTGAATATTTTAGGTCTATTTCCCTGGTGTGTAATTATATTATGAATATGTTTATTTAATGTATAATATACACACATTTTTATTGCATCATGTTCATTATTTTAAACCTCTTCTATGTGTTTTTTCTCAATCCCAGATAATGTCTCTCTGAATTCTCAGTCTTTTTAGACCTTGTTAAATGAAAATATTGAAATCCAAAATCTAGCGATATGACAACCTTTTGCAAGAATATTTGCCTCTTCATTAACCTGGTTTAAATAGCAAGCACAAAAAAAGTTTTCATTAAACCATGAACTGCACATGAGAACACACTGCAAAAAAGAAAAATTGGCAGATATATCAAGATTCTTAGTTCTGCAAAATAATTAAGCTTTGGGGCTTAAATTTAGGATGTGGCACAATCATGTATCAATCACTGTATAATTCTCTTGGTTTTTGATTTGTGTCAGAATAGTTATATTAAAGTTCTGGGTAATCTGAGGAAAATAAAGATCTCCTATAACTTGAGCATGTCTTGTTCTGTCCCATTCAAATGACACCAGAAAGCCTTGGAACTGCTGTGATTTCTCTGAATGAACGGCAGGTGTGTCGGCATCAGCCTGAACATAGCTTAGAAATTGTGATTTCAAAGCAAATTGAGTCATTCAAATTATCTTTATGCTCATGCGTTTCCCACAATCTGCCATTTTGAGACATCAAACAATTCACATTATGTAGTTATACTTTTCACACAGGACAGAAACTAATGCTGGAGTAGTAGGTAAAATATTTTTCTAAATTATTTCCCCCCCATTTACTGGCATCCTTTTTCCTCTTTCTATACTGACAGTCATTTTTTTTTTTATTTTTCTCTTTTACTGACAGCCAGTAAATGTACTGACAGTTGAGAACTAAGATGTAAATGTAAGTCACTATTATTTTGTCCACCTGATACTTGAACACTTGCAGAAATGCTTAACTATGTTTTAAAATAAGAACTAAATCACTCCAGCAATTCTGAAAGAAAATGTGGGCAGAAAATATCTTTGCTAACAAAAATGCATCCAAGAGGTAAGATACAGACATTTAGGAATATAACATCATTTCTTCATTAAATTGTCCCTATAGTGTAGATACCAAAGAGCAGACTAATTATTTGAGATGGGTACTGACTTTTTGTTCCATAGCTTGTGAAGAATTTGTGCCTCAGGTTCTGGGCCCTGAGATGTCAATCTTCCAGGAGCAAATTCTTCTTCTGAACTGGCCAAGGGAACCCCCTACCTTTGAGCTTTCACCTTCTCCCCTGCACTGTAGATATAAATCACTAACTTTGATTCAATGTTCTGCCCTACTATGATCTTGGTCAATGAGTCATATCTGGGCATCCTGCTTTTTGGCCCTCTATGTCCTTTTCTTAGACTCTTACCCCATATTCTAGACCACAAATGTACTTCCCTAGGCTGTTTGTTTTATAGAGAAGAAGCTAAGGCAGTGTGGTGTAGTGGGAGGTGCATACAAGTAAGAAGTCAAGTGCCTTGGGTCTCAGACCCAACTCTTCCACTAACCACCTATGTGATGAAGTGGCAAGTCACTTCTTTCTGAGCCCTAATTTCTTGTTTGTCCATAAATATTCTCAGGACTCCCCAGTCTTTTAAAAACAAAAAAAGCTTTATTTTGATCCTTCTAGCTCATTTAACCATTGTTCCATCTCTCTCCTTTCTTCGTTGATAAATTTCAGGAAAAAGTTGTTTACACATAAATACCTACACTTGTCATTGCCATTTTTCTCTTCAACATCTTCGCCCCTGGTTTCAACCCTAAACCTTTACTAAAATTGTGCTCTCAGAGGTTACCAATGACCTAATAAATTCCAAATTAATTTTTCCCCGTTGTTCATCCTCCTTCATCTCTGTACCTTTTGACAGTATTTATTATCACTCCTACTGCATACTATCTCTTCTTTTGGTTTTCTAAACCACACTCCGCAGGTCTCCTCCTGCTTCTCTATTTTATCTCTATCTCCCTTACTGGCTCCCCATCTTCTTAATCTGGCTGTATGGTTGTTACCCCAGTGTGTCTCCTTAGTTTTTTTTTTAATCTTTATTCTAGTGGCTTAAATTATCCTCTCCAAGCAGACACCTCTCATATCTTTGGATCTCACCCTGACCTCTCTTCTGAACTCCCCATCTCCATCTCCAATTTCCTACATAAGATTTCCCCTGAATATTCTACCATTATGTCAAACTCAATATTTCCCAAACTGCACTTATCAGTCCCCCCCCCAAAAAAAATCAACAACAACTTGTTCCTTCTTCCTTTTGCCTTTACTATTTGTCTGTGACATCACAGTTTATCCTGCCTCTCACATTCAAAATTTAGGTGCTGTCTTTGACACTTTTCTCACTCATACCTCATATACAATCAGATCCTTTCATTCTATCAACAAATTTCTTGCTTCTATCCTTTTTTTTCTATTTTTCCATATATGAGCCATTATTGCCGCTAAATTCAGTTGCAGTGACTTTCTGACCTTTCAACCTTCACTCTGTCTGCCTTTCAATTAATCTTTCAACAATTACATAGATGACATTTATTACATGTAGATCTGGTCATGTCACTATGTTCAAAAACCTTCAGTGGCTTCCAAGTAAGGTACAAAATCCTTTGCCTGGCATTCAAGGTTTTCTATAACTTGTCATCACTCTATCATTTTAGCCTTATCTCATATCAATCTCTCCCATACATTCAGTCAAACTGGTCTACTCTCTGATACCCAAACATACCCTACACTCTTGGCCTTTACTCATGGTGTTTCCTATGCCTAGAATGTCCTCCTGCCCTCTGTGTATTAAATCTTTTTGCCCATCCTTTAAGGCTCAACTCAAATGCTATCTGTTCCATAAAATCTTCCTTACTAGAGTAGACATTACCCCTTGGACCTCATGTAATTTTTGGTTTTATAATACCCTAATCATATTATTTATTATACTTATCTGTTTGTCATAGCCTTTCAATAGGCTGTAAGCTCCACAAAGAAGAGGACTATGGTTTATCTGAACTTTGTATTTGACCCAGTGTTTTGCACAGTTATCTGCATGTAGTAGTTACTAAATAAAAAATTGTTGAATGAATGACTATATTAAATGATGGGGTTGGACTGGATGATCTTAATGATTGTTAATAGTTCTAACCATTTATGAAACTGGCATTTAATGAAATAGTAAAAGGGAACTTCAGAAAATTAAAGAAAACTCTAGAAGTATCAGACTAAGTTTTTGAAAGGTTTCCTAGATGATGGTTTTTTTTAAAACCATTTTCTCTAACTTACTCAATATATCATGATTTCCTCTAGTACCTAGAGCATCCTACTCTTATCTGCTACTCAGGATGAAGTTCATTCATAAAAATTGCAATTCCAGGCTCACTCTTAGACAACAGGAATCCTGGTTAAAGGCAGAATTTTGCTACTCCAACCAAAAATGACAACAAAAATATTGCTAAAGCTATACTGTGGCGGAAAAAAGATGCTCAAAGAGGAGGAGTAAAGATCACTGTTCAGAGTTGATGGAATGATGATAATAGCAAATGGAAAGAAAGCAGAACTGAATTTTTATTTTGCATCTGTTTGCTAAGAAGAATGATTGTTGGATTGGAAAAGACCAGATGGAAATGATGGATGGGGTATTTTAATCCAACACAGATAAAGATTTAATAAAAGAGACATCATAATTTAGTGGGTAGAACATTTTGATTGGAATTAGAGAGAAATAGTTTGAAAGTCTGGCTACAATATTTCTTATGTGTGTCCCTAATCAAGCATAATAAAGTCACTGAGCCTCAGCTTTCTTATCTATAAAATGGGGTTAATAATGCTTGTATCACCTTCAGAGCTAGTATGAGAAAAGCCTTCTATATAAGCCTTAAAGTATTATATAGATATGAAGTATTATTAAAAAGAGAGCACAAAACCCACTGATGAATTTGGGTCATTAGAACCAGATGAAACTATATGTCAGGGTAGGTAGAGAACATGTTATTCAAAAAGATTGGGAAAATAGTAGAAATTCCACAAAAGGGAAAAAGGACACTTCACAATTTTCAAAAACAAGAAGGAAAGGGAGTCTGTAGACAATTAACAAGTGAACTTGACTTTGGTTCTTTCCAAACTTTTATAATCTACTATTGAGAGATGTTGTTGAATGTCTAAGAAAGAAAATAGCGATCACCAAGAACTAGAAAAAGTCATCAAGAAGTCATCATTTCTTAACTCTGATCAACGCAATGACCAAATGTGAGTCCAGATGACCAATCATGAAGAATGCTACTCTCTACCTGACAGAGGTGATGGGCTAAGTACATCAAATGAGACACATGATGGACAAAGCCATCATGGACCTTTGTTTTGTTTTAACATGCATATTTATTACAAGAGTTTTGTTTTTCTTTTCTTCTTTCAGTGTGGGTGGGGAAGTGGAAGAAAGAAAGTAAATGCATGCTAATTGAAAAAATGGAAAAAAAAAGTGGTCATATCAAACTAGCCTAATTTTCTTTTTGGTAAGAACACTAGATAGGTAGACTAGGGTTATGCTGTGGATATTTTTTATTTCACCTTCATCAAGCCATTTGATGAACTTATGTTATCCTTGTATTTAGAGAGAGGCATAATGTCCAGGATGTAGATAGGGAACAACAGAATCATCACTATCTTGGTCAGACTACATCTAAAATATTTTGTTCAGTTTTGGGTCTTACATTTTGAGAAGGATGTTATAACCAGAGAACATCCAGAAAAGGGATATCAGGAGGGAAATGGGGACCATATTAAGAGAAGATTGATTTAAACAACTAGGTAAGCAATTAATGCAGTGAGCACAGGACCTAGAATTAGTGAGATTGAAAAACAGCCCAAGACAAACACTGGCTTTGTGAGCCTGGGCAAGTCACTTAAACCCTTTAACCTCAGTTTCCTTACCTGTAATACGAAGATAATAATAGCACCTACCTCTCAGGGTTGTAGTGAGAATAAAATAAAGTAGTTAGGAAAATAAAATAAATACTAGCTGATGATGATGATGATGATGACCACCGTCACCATGATCATGAAGAAAGGATTTTGGTAGTACTAATATAGTCTTCAAGCATTTGAAAGACTGTAATATAAAAGAGGGATTCAATTTATTCTGCTTAGCCTGAGAGGGAAGAAATTATAGCAGTGGAAAGAGGTTTCAGAGGCAGATTTTGGCTCAATATAGGGGAAAAACTTCATTCTTAAAGTTTTCCCAAAGTATGGCCTTGGAAGCTAGTTCATTTCTTCCCCCTTTATTTTTTTCAGTGAGTGCTGGTTGGCCACTTGTTAGTGATATGGTGTAAACTAAGATTCCTAGCTAGAGAAAGATTGTACTTGAGGGTCTCTGGGTTCCTTTCAACTCTGATATTCTGTGATCCTGTGAGCCATGCCCTCCTGCTTGATCACTGTT
The DNA here is from genome assembly GCF_900497805.2 of Vombatus ursinus. Lineage (NCBI taxonomy): Eukaryota > Metazoa > Chordata > Mammalia > Diprotodontia > Vombatidae > Vombatus > Vombatus ursinus. The sequence goes on from NW_020954576.1 coordinate 35,743,495, forward strand.
TAGGTGGTGACCATGTCCTTCTTCAGGGGAGAGTATCACAGGGCGCAGGATACATCATAACAGGGACAAAAAAGGACAGATTTCAAAAGGCACAGAAATCTCATCTTTCTCACCCCCCCCCAAATGATCCAAGGTCCCCAATTTTTAATTGTACACATGGAAGTCACTTCAATTTTCACAATTACTTTTAAAGTTAAGCAGAACTATATACAGGGAGGAAAGTTATGGGACAAAAACAAGACAGGCTAAGAATTTATTTGAAATTACAGTGAAACCTCGTGGACTATTAATAATGATAATTCCTCACATGTTTAAGGAGTTTTACAGTTTACAAGGCATTTTCAATGTATTTTGAGAGAAAACATGGCATAGCAAATAGAAATCTGGCCTCAAGCTCAGAGAAACCTGGGTTCAAATGGTGCTTTTGATGCATACTGGCTGGGTGAACCTGGAAAAGACTCTTGGCCTTTCAATGCTCTAGGCCAGAGGTATCAAACGTGGTCAGTTTGCAGCCTGCAACAGATGCAGCCTGGACCAGATTAAAATGTAATTGGGAATTATTTAACAAGATAAACAAATTTAGCAAAATAAAATGAAGATAATGCATTTTAAAACAAAGTTAATATGTAGCCCCCAGGGATACTTACACATGGATTGGTGGCCCCTATTTCTATTTTTAGTTTGACAAAACTGCTCTAGGCACCTCTCAAATATTAAAAGTTATGGAGAAGGGGCTGACCTTCATTGGTAAATGGAGGTTTTTCTCACTTGGAAGTTCCTAATGTCAGTGAAATCACAAGTCCAATCCCTATCTTTATTCCACAAACATTATCTTATATGTCCATGTTGAGATGGTAATTGGAAATTTTTTATCTAGTCAATTCACTCCTGCTGGAAATCTAAACTAAGTGGTTCTTGTGGAGAATTTTATTCCCCACTGATTTGTCTAAACTTGGTGGCATAGAAGTCTACCTCTAGGGACATATTCTTTATGACCAATTAAATTCTGGAATGATTGACTCTAAAACACAAAGTAACGATGCAGTACATTGTTATGGCAAATTGATAAATTGAGGTATGTGAAGTGGAGTTTCTGGCCATTGTTTATCCATTCTATACTTCAGTGGGTGAAGTGAAACCAACTCTTGATTGTAGAAAGGGTTTGGTCTTCCTCACTTCCTTCACCAAACTACTATTCAGTCTAGCTTTAAACATCGATATTCCTTTAAATTGTATTTTACACATAGTGAGGACTTTTTTTTTTTTTTTGGTATTGAATTGGTAAATAGCTCACTTTGGAATCAAGTTTTTTTTTAAGTGACTAAATACTTAAAAGGATTTATAAAATGGCAGTACTTAACATTTATTTACTGTTTTCATGAAGCTAAGATGATTTTGTATAATTCTTTATTTTCCCATCATGCATTTAATGTCTGTGAGAAAGGGAAAAAAAACTTGGAAAATACATACATCATTGTTTTGTGCAATTTCCTACAGGCCTAGTTGTTCAAGGATATATTTGTTTTTTTTCCATTTTCTAGGGAGTTCACCAAAAGCAAGATCAAATAAAATATTTGTGACACACTTAGGACAGTGCTTGGAATAGGTGCTGCTTAAATGCTTATTCCCTTCTCTCAATATTTTTCATTGTTGTATGCTTATTCTGCTATTTTGTATTTTATTCTTATGCCACAATTATATCTGGTTTTGTGAAAACTTGTCACATAAAATTTGAAAGGGTCTATGTTTAAATGCAGTTGGTCATACCTAATTTTAACTGCTTAAAAGGCTCTTATCAGCTTGTCATGAGAGACCTATTCATTAAGCAGTAAAATATTGCTCCCTATTTAAATATATATTAAAATATATTTTTATATTAAATATGTTTTAAAATACAAGTCCCTCCCTACTTAAAAAGGGGGCAATAGGAGCTTCCTTGGCATCATCGGCAAATAATATTTGTAGCTTAGAAGTTGCCACTGGTCTGTCAAGAAATATGCAGATAAATTGTAGCTCTGGCTTGTCCTCCGGATGTCATTCTTTGATTTTCTACCCTGTTAACATGGCATTTGCATCTTTTGGTCTGTCTGAGAACAAGGCCCTACACAAATTCCTCATGACACATCCAGAGAGATGCTTTTATGTTAAAAGTGCTATATTTTCTTGTTCTGTATATTTGTGACATAAATACATTATCCCTCTCCAAGCCTTAGATCAGTAAGAATTCCTTTGTGTATTTTCAATTTTATTTTAAATCAAAAATTAAAATGCAAAGTATGAAAGTACACACATACACACACACACACACTCAAACACCTCTCCCAGCAAACCTGCTTCAAGCATGAGCTTAGTAAATGCCACTTCAAAGTGAATACCTTTAAGGATATGGGTGGACAATATAACATTCCCATCTGTATATCTTTTGTTCCACATTTAACATCCCTTACAACATGTATCTTTCCTGGCATTTGCTATTTAGAGATTCTTTTTGGGTAGATGGATCCTTTTAGAAAATAGTGGTTATATTGTATAAATATTCAGCTAAATCTATCAGAGTTACTTGCTTTTAACTCTAATCAGAAAGGTAAGTGAGTTATGACAGAATGTGGCTCATTCTGGGCAAAGTATTTCTTTTGCCTTACGGTTGTTATTTAATATAAACTACTCAGTGTGTGACACACTTGATTCTCTGGAGCTCTGGACAAAAGAGAAGGTTCAAGGGTCAGGAAAGCCTGATGCCATTCAACTAGATATCTGAGTTGAATTCCTGTACTGGAATATTGCCTCATCCTTAATTCAAAGTGTATAATAACGGGGGAGGGGAGAAGGGTAGTGGTGGAGTTGTCCTTTCAGGTTAAATGTTAAAATAAGGTCTTTTCTTTCTGTCTCTGGTGACCTGGGCCATTAAAGACTCTATGACATATTTTGGAAGTGTTGCTTTAAAGTAGATTCTAGCATTTGAGGATCTGTAAATGGTATTACTGAGTACTTAATAGAGTCTATGTTTACCTACTGAAGTCACTACCCTGTCAATATCTGCCTCATTAATTTGTAAAGCACTTTGGGACACCCAGAGAACAGGTTATAGTAAAAGAAATTCTATACTCCAAATTCTGTTTTGTCACAATGTCCAGCTTTTTTCAATATTATGGGAATGATTTAACCTTGATCTTTCTATCTAACTGATATAGCATGTACCACACAGAAAAAGATGCCCTAAGCCTCAGGAAGTTTTCCATTTTTCCCCATTATTTTTCCATAATTTAACTATGGGAGCTGGTGATGGAAAAGACTAATTAAACCTGGTCTATTTTCCCTGCCAATGCAGGATTGATTCTTGAAGTATTTCTTTCCATAGTATATTAGTGCTAACTTTAGGTATTGTCAATGACAGGACTTAAGTCAATTCTCTTTGGAAACCATTCCACAATACTGCTCATAATAGGTTTATGAAAGTTTCTGGTATTTAGCTTAAATTTTTATTTTTAAAATTTACATCTTTTGGCTTCTATGGCATATTTATAACAATGTAAACCATGACTCTGTTTTATATACTTCAGTACTGAAAGTAGCTTTTACTTGTCTTGCCTAAACTGATTTAACCCAGTTCTTCATAAATAATTATGGTATTTTAATCTTCTCCCATGAACTAGTTTGCTCCTTGCTTCAGTCAGAAAGTATTTATTTAACATCCAAACTGTGCATTAAACTCTCTACTAGCCTCTTTGAGGGAACACCTGAGGACTGGATTTTTCAAGCTGGCCTTATGTCATAGCTGCAGAGCTGGGAGTCTTGACAGGAGGGAGAACAAGATAGCCAAGTGAGATATCCTTATAAAAAAGTGTGGTTCCAGTGGTCTTTGGTGTTTCACAGGTGACTTTCTCTGTGTTTGCATTTCTCTATATTTTTTGATGTATACTATAAGCTTTCCTAGTGAGACCTTGATCACAGAAAACCCCGAAGGTCTTGTTAATGACTCTGTAACAAGGTAAGTAATAGCTGTAACAGGACAAGGACATTGGAACCCTTACATAATCAGGTGTGTCTTAGAGGTTGAGTATGGACCCTTGCAAGTGGTAGAGAGGAGGAAGAAATTCGCAAATTTGAGAGAGACCATAAAGGAACAATCAACAAAATTTAGTTAATGATTGATATCATTGATTTTGCATTTTCTAAATCCCAAATCAAAACATGTGCTCTGACAAAGGATTTTTTCTGACTCCTCCCCCCACCCCAATCAATACAATTACACACATTTTGTATTAGTGAATGTGTTGTATCATATGGTGTGGGTAGAGAATCTGAGGGTAGTACCACATTAAAAAGGAATATTATATTTGGACTTAAAAAATGCCCTTTGGGTGATGGGAGGTGGAGTCTCAGAACAAATGCAGATAAAGCATTTTCTGAAAGGCCTTCTCATCACAAACTCTTTCTGGAACACCCACGCACTTATTGCTTTTAGGGGCCATACCAAGTGCTACAATATCTGTGAAAGGAAAATAAATATATATATAAACTGTACCCCAACTGCTTTCTTGCATGTTACTGCATTGTAGATGACATATAGAAATATAGCCAGGTCAGGAAGTTTTTTTTTCTTGGGAAACCCAGACAAAGTAGCAGAACTCTTTTCCTGACACTGAATTTCACCCGGAATATGTTCTTTGAACATCAGAGACCACCAAAATTCACAAAGTGGGCTAGGCTTATTAAGTCTGCTATCTCTAATAACAGACCTTTCTCCATAACGATGAGTGGTAATGTTACCTCTACCTGATATTGCAATGACCCTGTAATGTGACTCCAGAGTAATTTGGTGCTGTTTTTTACCAGAGTGCTAAATGAGCCAGCTATTTTGTTTCACCATGAGTGCTGGCGATGGTGCTGACCATTTCTCTGATAACAGCAGCTCTAATAGACTGTGGCAGAGGTGGGAAGGTAGGTTTAAACAGGAAAATAAATAAAAGAGGTAGAAAGGATAAAGCCAGCATTGTTCCATGCACAAACCCAAAGACTAGGACTTTAACTAGATTGTATCTAACAAAAACTGAAGAGTCAGTCTTCTCAGTAAAGTAGAAAGTGATATGTGGTGAGAATGAAGGAGGTAAGTTGAATTTGGGGACTTGAGTGTAGAAAAGGCTTGAAACATTTGGGTGTTATAGCAAAGAGCCAGCAAGAGATTTTTTTTTAAATTAGCCAATTATAGTAAGGGTCCTGTTGAAGTTAGGCATGTACAATGGTCTGCACAAAGCAGATGCTTAATACATATTTGTTAAAGTTGAAGATAGCATGAATTGGTAGTGGATACAATTGGTAGAGTTTCAAGACTTTTTACATCAGTACTAGACAGACCAGGAGTACAGATAGAGGGTGGTGTAAGTTATTTAAGATTGGAGATTAACATTGTGGCCACTGGGGAACAAGGAATGAAAAGAATGAATAAAGATACCATTGAAATGACTGGTCATAGGGTTTAGTCTGGGGATTGATCCAGAAGGGAATGGAAAGGGAAATAGGAATGGAAGTGAATATTCTAATAAGAGTGAAAAACAGGTTTGGTAGAGATGGAGACGTGAAAAATAAAGAGACTATGGCTGTTGAAATGAAGCTTCAAGTTTAAGAACACAAGTGGAAAGTAGTTCTATTTAAAGATTAGGTCCCTGGGTGGTTATACCAGTGGGTGGCTGAAGTGGTGTGGAGATAAAGGCCTTTAGAATGGAGGAAGTTAGGGAATGTGAGTTTACAGTACCAGCTGGGGCATCAGTGCAACAGCTAGTCAACAGTCAATCAACAAATATTTATTAAGTGCCTAAACAATCAATAAACATTTATTAAGCACCTACTATGTTCCAGGCAGTGTTCTAAGCATTGGAGATAAAAAGAAAAGTAAAAATCTGTTCCTGAGATCAAAATCTATTGGAGGAATCAACATGTAAATAATTACATACAAACAAGCTATATACAGGATAAATTGGGAAAGAATTACATGCTAGGAATTGTGTTAAAGGATGGGGATTAAACAGAAAGGAAAAATTGTCCCTGCCACACTACAATGGGGAATACAGCATATAAATATATATATACACATAAAATATATACAGAGAGGTTGGGATGTAATCTCTGAAGGAAGACACAAGCAGCATTGGAGGTCAGTGTGAGTGTGTGGGGAAAGGAATTTGAACTGAGTCCTGAAGGAAACAAAAGAAGCTAAGGAGTGGAGATGAGGAAGGAAGGAAAGAATTACATGTATAGGGGACAGCCAGGGTAATTGCATGGAATCTAGATATGTCGTGCTTGAGGAACACTTTGAGTAGGCCAATGTGATTGGAGAAGTGTGGATGGAAGGAAGTTGAGTAATGTGTAAGATGACTGGATAGATAGGAAGGGCCAGGGTTGTGAAGGGCTTTAAATGCCAAACAGAGGAGTTTATATTTGATCTTAGAGGTAGCAGGCAATCACTAGAGTATACTGTGTGTAGGGGTATTTGACACAGTCTGATCGATGCTCTTGGAAAAACACCTTGGCAGCTGAGTGGAGGATGAATTGAAGTAGAGAGATCCTGAGACAGGGAGATTTGTCTATTGAAGTTTTCCAGGCAAAAGATGATGAAGACATGCATTATGAGGGTAGCTGCAGAAGAGGAGAGAAGGGGACATAAACATGTTAAGGTAGAAATTACAAGATTTGAAAAGAGATGTGAAGAGTTGAGGATGCTAATGAGGTCATAAGCCTGGGTGACTGGAAGTGGGTAATACCCTCCATAACAATAAGGAAGTTCAGAAGAGGAGAGGCTTTTTAGGGACAATATAATTATTTCTGATTTGGACATGTTGAGTTTGAGATGTCTTTGGGATTTCTAGTTCAAAATTTCCAGTGGGCAGTTAGTGATTTGAGCTCAGGAGAAATACTACAATAAATAATAACTGAATACATGGGAGATGAAGTGAGAAAGTATAAAAAGAGAAGAGAAGAGGACCAACTATAGACATTGGGGGATATCCTAGTCACTGGATATGGCATGGAGGAGATTCAACAGTGGAGAAAGAGTATTTAGGACATGAAGGATTAATAGTAGGAGAGAGTGTGGAGAAGAAAGTCATGATCCTGGTGCTGAAATAAAAGAAGCTGGGAGTTGGTCCTACAAATGGATAGACCATGATAATGAAGTTGAGAAGAAAATAATATATGGGGAGTATGTTGTAAAATTAAAAGAAAAAAATATTGGGTGATAATGATATAATATCAGGGTAAATTGTTTTAGCTATTTTCTTAAGAAAGTCACACATGAATATAGTTCTAATTATATACTTATATGCACACATATATAGTTACATACTTATTAATTATACTTATATGTGACTTTCTGGAAACACTGAAAGCCCTTCCTCTTTGCCTTTTCCCTAAATATAGTTTGTATTTTTTTGTTGTTGTTATTGTAGTGACCCTTATGTCTTGAAATTCTCCACTTTCCAATTAAAGTGCTGTAGCTAGACCAGTTATCATTAATGACATATATGTCTTTCTCCCTCTTTTTCTTTTTGTTATTTTTTGATGTTTTCTTCCTAAGTAGCCCTCCCACTCAAATCTGAAACCTCATACTTTGCATTCATGAAAACATGTCTCCCTTCCTTTAAATGTCTTCTGAAAGTGCACTTGTGCCCAACCTTACCTGAACCCTGTCATGTGCCCAAAAGATAACTGGAATTTCCTTAAAGGTAGCACATCTGAACTTTTTATTTTTGGAGGCAATCAAGGTTAAGTGACTTGCCCAGGGTCACAGAGCTAGAAAGTGTCTGAGGCCAGATTTTAACTTGGGTCCTCTTGACTCCAGGGCTGGTGCTTTATCCACTATGGCTAGCTGTCCCATGTCTGAACCTTTTAAAACAAGTAAAAAGATCACTGTTCCCTGTGGTCCACTACAGAACCCCTTCTTTTGAATGTTAGTATTTCTTCTTTACTCAACTTGTGCTAATTCTATATTCTGTCCAGTGACCAAGATAGTGTTACCTCTCAATAAATGTGAGACAGTAATGGTAATATTCATAAAAATTTTTGAGCTATTTGGAGAGAGAGAGATGTTATTCAAAATGCATGTTCTGAATGACCTTCCATTTGTCTCAATTGAATCTCATTTCTAAGTTCCTGGCCAATATCTAACCTCTTGAATTTTCTTTTATGTTGCTTCTCTGTGACTTTTGCAACACCTTCGGTTTTAGTATCATCTGCAAATTTCATTAAATGACTGTTTATTCCCCATTGCAGATCATTATTAAAAATCTTAAATAAAATTTGATCTACCCCTTGATTCATCCTCTTAATTTAATAAATGACCATTTATCACTGTCTATGGCCAGTTCTCAATCCAGCTGTCAGTACTCAGATCCAAACTCATATAAAATATTTTTTAACTGAGATGAACTGAATTGTTTCGTAGATAATGTTTCTTTTTTTTCTTTTCCAAATATAATTCAGTCCCAGTCATTCTACTTTTGTTCCTTTGTGGTTTACTATACCAAGCATGTTCCAGTAAATGATCCGATTCTTCCAAATTATAGTATTGTGGTGTAGGTGGTATTTAATTATGATGGTGTTGTTTTCCATTTTGAAGACAGAATAGTTATATTTTGCATTCTCAAAAATAAAAATTAGTATAAAAAATTGGGAGGCACCTTAAAAGTCACCAAATTCATCCTCCCTCTGAATGCAGGCATACTTTGATACTTTGATCCAGCCCTAACCTTTCTCCTGAGCTCCATTCTAACATTTCCAACTACTTTTTGACATCTTTAAGTGGATGTCTCATAGACACCTCAAGCTCAATATTATCAAAATAGGGCTTATCATCTTTCCTTGAAAACTCTCTTCCTTCAAAACTTCTATGTTACTATTGAAAGCACCATCATCTTCCTACCACCCAAGCTTTCAACCTGTGTCATCTTTGACTTCTCACTCATGTTCACCACATGTCAAGTCATGTAGTTCTGCCTTCCCAACATCTCTCATGAAGGTCCTCTTTTCTACACTCACAGAGCCACCACTCTAGTGCAAGCTATGATAGTCTTTAGCCTGTACTTCTCTATTAGTGACTTAGAACATTTTTTCATATGGTAATAGAGTTTAAGTTTCTTCCCTTGGGAATTGCCTGCTCATATGCTTCTATGTTTATTAATTGTGTCATGGCTCTTTTTTCCTATAAATTTGAATCACTTCTTTTTTATATCTTGTTAATGACACCTCTATCAGAGAAACTTGCTACAAAGATTCTCTCCCCACCCCCCCCACAAACTTTTCTTTGTAATCTTAGCTGTATCAGATTTGTTTGTGCAACGCCTTTTAAATTTTATATCAATTGTCTATTTTTTTCTTTTGGGATTCTCTGTTTCCTTTGTTTTGTCACGAATTCTTCTCATCTACATATATTTGAAAAGTAATTTCAGATGGAATATCGTGTGCAAATTGTAGAGTATGTGAAAGCGAGTAAAGTGTAAGATTGACAAAGTGAGGAAGGGCCAGGTTGTGAAGGCCTTCAAAACTCAGAAAATTCTATATTTGATCCTAGAGGTAATAAGGGAGTCATTGGACTTTATTGAAGAGTGGAGGATCCATGGCCAGACCTATACTTTAAAAGGATTATTTTGGCAATTGAGTAGAGAATGTACTGGAGTAGGGAAGAGACTTGAACTAGGGAGGTGCCCCAGGGGGCTATTATAATAGTTCAGATATGAGCTGATGAGGACCTCAACCAGGGTGGCATCTGTGTCATGGGAGAGAAGGGGACCTCTACAAGAGATATTTTGAAGGTTTATTAATGATAGGACTTGGTAATGTGTCACATGTGTAAGGTGGGATGAGATGGAGGAGTTGAGAATGACACTGAAGTTGTTAGCTTGGGTGAGTTGGCAGGGTGGTAGTGCCCTCGAGTAATATGAGCATTTGGAAGAAAGGAGGGTTTTTGGATGAAAGATAATGAATCAAGTTTTGGACATGTTGCCTTTAAGATGTTTACATCCAGTTTGAGATATCAAATAGCATACTGAAGATGTGAACCTGAAGGTCAGAGAGAAGTTAGGGCTAGATAGATTTGAGAATCATCAGCATAGATAGTATAGTTGAATTCTTGGAAGCTGATTAGATTCTTCGATGAAATAATATAGAGGAAATAAGAGAAGTGTCAGGGCATGACCCTGTGGGATCAAAAGAGGGCATGACTGGATGAATAAATATCCAGCAAAGGAGACGGAGACGGAGAAGGAGCAGTCAGACAGGTAGGATGAGAACCAGGATAGAAAAGTATCATTGAATCCTAGAGAAAAGAGCATATCAAGGAGAAAAGGGTGATCAACAGCGCCAAGGACATCAGAGAGATCAAGGAGAAGGAAAATGGAAAAAATGGCCGTTAAATTTGGCAATTAAGACGTGATCGGTAATTTTGGAGAGAGCAGTTTCACTTGAATGATGAGGTCAGAAACCAAACTGGAGGGAATTTAGAAGAGAGAGAGGAAAGGAAGTGGAGATGATAGAAGTAGGGAAGTTCAGAAGAAAATTAGGTTTGAAAGGAACTATAATGAGTTCTGTTTTAGACATGGTAAGTTTCACATGCCTGTAGGACATTCAGTTTGAAATAGGTAGTAGGTGATGTGGGATTAGAGCCCAGGAGAGAAACTAGAGCTGCATGTATAGATTTGGAAGTCACCAGCACAGTGATGATAATTAAATCCACAGGAGATGATGATGTCATCCAGTGAAAAAGTACCGAGAAAAAAGAGAAAGGGGCGTTTCCCAGCCCCAGCCTTGGATTATTCCCACCATATGCTGCTTTCAGTCCTATTCACATGTTGAATAGAGTTGGAGAAAATCACCATACTCTGTTGAGTCTATGAATTTGTGTTATATAATCTCAACTAAATCTTCACTGAAGCAAGGCAATTCTTTTACAGCTCCCTAATTGCTTCACTAACCTACTCACCACAGCAATTTTCTAAACCTTTTGATCATACCTCAAATGTCCTATGCCATTCCCTTTCCTCAGACTCTCAGCTGAGAACCTTACTTCATACATCATTGAAAAACTTAAGGCCTTCCACCTCTTATCTCTTCCTCATCTAGGTGTCTTCCTCTACTTTTTTCTACTTGAAGAAGTGGGCTCCTCCTTCCTAAGGCTAAGTAATCCCTTGATGTGTACCATTATTTCCATTCCATACTTTCATTTTTATCAGGTTACCCTCATTATTTTGCCCCCTTTCTAATCTTCAATCTCTCCTTGCCTACTCTCTGTTTTCCTGCTTCCTACAAACACATTCCTCTTGTCCCCATTCTTAAAAAACCCTCACTTGACCTGTCTATCCCACTACCTATCATCCCATATCTCTTCTCCCTTTCTTGGCTAAAGTCATTGAGAAAGCCACCTGGTATTTAAAGCCCTTTATAACCTGGCCTTAATCTATCTTTCCAGCCTAATTGCATGTTATTCTCCTAAACCTAATCTATGATTCAGTTAAAAGGGCCTTTTCACTACAATTGAAATTCCTATGCCTTTTCCCTGCTTGTCCCACCTTCCTGGAATGACTTCCCTTCTCACCTTTGTTTTCTAGACTTTCTTTTGACTCTCCTAGAATCTCAGTTTCTTTTAAGATTAGGCTTTCATGAGGACATGAGAATTTTTTCTTGATACTTGAGTTGCTATTGCTCTTCAAATGACCTCATGCTTCTTTTGTATATAGTATGTATTTGTTGTCTCTCTCTTGACGGAACATAAGCTTTTAGAGGACAAGGATTGTCAACTTTCAGTGGTTAGCACAGTAACTGGAATGTACTAGGTGCTTAATCCATGCTTGTAGTTAGATTGTTATTTTATGTTTAATGATGTCCTATAGGCTATTGTACAGGGAATAAAATAACAGCTTTTCATAGTTGAATAAGAGAGCTAGGATGTGAGTTCATCCTCTGTAGATTCATAGAAGGATCCTTTATACAACCCTTGTAGCAGACAGTTCAGATGATATATCTGAAATGGAAAGAGCTTTGGGCCTGAAGTCAGGAAGTCCCAAGTTCAAATTTGGCCTGGGACATTAGCATTGTGACTTTGAGATCATTACTTAACCTCTGTTTGCCTCCTTTTCCCTAGTGGGGATCTTAATAGCATCTGCCTTCCAGGACTGTTGTGTCAAATGAAATAAAGTGTTTAGCACATTGCCTGGCACATAGTAGATGCTATATAAATTCTAGCTGTGATATGTATCCTATTTGCCCATGATTTTGATCTCCTATACTAGGTCCCTATATTGTGAAAGCTTTTCATCTCTTAGAGCTTGGAGATTGTCAGTATTTGGTGATGGCAACATCTAAAAATACGGGCCAGTATTATGTCTGGGCAATAGCTCGGTTAGTGAAAACAATCTGGTTCCTCAACTGTTTATTAGTTGAGTCTTCCAGGATATTTTGAGGTCTGTATTTGTGACAGATGAGTTTTTTCATCTTTAAGACAGTAAATAAACATTTATTAAATGCCTATTATGTTGCAAACACTGTACAAAGCGCTAAGAGTACAAAGGAAAAAGTTGCTGCTTTCAAGTTCACAGTCTAATGAGGGAAACAACATGAACCTCAACTATGTAAAAACAATAGGGTAAATTGCAGATAATCAACAGAGGGATTGGGAAAATTTCTTGTAGTAGGTAGGATTTAGGCTATGACTTAAAGGAAGCCAGGGAACCCAAGAGGTAGAGATGAGGAGGGAGAAAATTCTAGATTTGGGGCACAGCCAGTGAAAATACTGTAGTAAGTGGAGGTAAGGCATAAAAAGAATGGAAAGTAAAAAGGACCTTGGTTATGAAGGGTTTTAAAAGCCAAACAGAGAATTTTATAATTTATCTTTGAGGTGATAGGGAGGCAATGAAGTTTATCGAATAGAGGAGTGACAAGTATGACCTCGCTTTTAGGAAATCAATTTAACAGATGTGTGGAGGATAGACAGGGGTACTTAGAGACTTGAGGTAGATAGACCACCACCAGGTTTGTGGGAGTATCAGAGGAGAGAAGGGGACATACACAAAATATATCATGGAGATGAAACCAACAGACCTTGGCAACATGTTAGATATGCATGGTGAGGTGGGGGAAGAAGGAAAAGATGGAAAAGGGTACAAACATTTAGTGCCTACTTTGTACCAGGCACTGTGCTAAACTCTTTACAATATTATCTTATTTGATCCTCACAACAACCCTGTGAGGTAGATGGTAGTATTTTCTCCATTTAGCCATTGAGGAAACTGAGGCAGACAGTGGTTAAGCGACTTGCCCAGCTAGTAATTATCTGAGGCAATTGGGGCTTCCTGATTCCAGGTCCAGGGTTCTATCCCATTGTGCCACCTAGCTGTCATTATACAAAGTTTCAAGCTGGGGAAATTGGGAGAATGATAATAATAGGGAAGTCTGGAAGAAGAAAGATAATGAATTCTGCTTTGGTCATGTTGAGTTTAAGATGTTGATGGAAGATCCAACTTCAGATGTCAATTAGGCAATTGGAGAGGTGAGCCTAGAGGTTAGGAGATAGGTTAGGCCTATAAGTAGATTTGAGAATCATCGGGATAGATGATAATTGAGCACATGTGACCTGATAAGATCTATTACCTAGATAGTATAGAGGGAGAAGATAATAGGGCCTAGGGCACAGGCTTAAGGGACAATAAAAATGAGTAAAAGAGATTTTTAATGTTTAATTGTAACAACCAGGTCATGACTTTTTAGGCATTTTGTAGGTCCTGAACTTTTCAACCTGTGATACTGCACTGCATAGTTTCTATTCTTGCATAACTTATGTTGAACACTAAGTCCAGACTTTAAGGATATAACTCCTTCTGTAATTTTTGGTGGTCATGACCCGATCCTGAATTGCCATAGAAAAGCCTCCTCAAATTCCCATTACTCCATCATTTGATTCTTTTTCATAGCCATTGTGTTGGCTGGCTTCATGTGGATGTTTCATTCCTTTTTGGACGTTTGCTTGACTTGATCGACTTAGTTCTGAGGCAAAGAATTTTGCAACACAAAGATATCAAAGACAAAATTGGGGATGAATATGGTAAGAAACTGACTAGCATGTTGAAATCAAAGCTATTAATTGTTTTAAACACTTTCTATTTGGTTTTGATTTTTGGCATGCTTGCTGTTCTCAGTTTGTCTTGCCTGGAAAGATCAAGATATTTGTAATTATTACATTTATCCATTGGTTCAATGACCTCAGGATTCAATCATTAGGCCTTCAGTTATTCACTTCCCTTGGTATACACTAAAAACATATACTTACAGAGTATAGATATTTTGATATTATTGGAGTAGGATTCCATGAGATGAAGGAGCTCTTTAATCTGTTTTCTGGTAGAAGCATATAGCTTGATATAGTCCATAGATATCAAGTGATTAATATAATGTTTTGGTCTGACTTCATTTTAATTTGGGAGCCATGCTAAGGGTGATTTAGGAGAGATAATAACGAATTTAAGGCTAGGCAAAACCAAAATGGACTTAAACTATCCTTCTGAAAGATACCAAATCTTATCTCAGTTACTTGTTGACATTATTGTATTGGTGGTATGTTTTAGAGAAGAGTTTTCCAGGTGGATATGAGCTACTTTAGTGCTCTCACCATACTTAGATTTATTTTATGTTTATAATACACGAATGAGCAATGAGTGTGGAACTGAGTCAAAAGCTTTGCAGTAATCACCAATGGCAGTATAAATGTGTTAGCTCTTTGAGGCAGCTTGTTAAATAATTACTATGTTGATAATAAGTTGTTCTTTACATGCTTGAGATTTTTTGGCATGTACTTTTTGCTTCTGAGACAATATATAGTGTTCTTATGAGGGTTTATAGATTTATTTTTTTAGTGGCATAAGCTGCAAGTATTTTGCATAGTAACATGTAATTAGTTTATGTTAGTAAAGGTGATCTCAAATACTAGTAAAAGATGTGTGATCCTCTGTAAAGAAAGATGGGATCAGGCTTATATCTGAGAGAAAGTTGGCGAAATACTTGGTTGATAATTTATGTGTCACTGTGAAAATGTTTGAACCAATAATTATTTTTACAACTTTCCACTTTTATGGTTTCAGTCATCTTCCTTGAGTTAACTGTTCTGTGATTCATTGTATTAACTATGCATAAAGTTTCAATTTCTTTTTTTATCCAATGACTAGACATTTTCCACATCATCTTTCTTTGGGGATTTTCCCCCCAGCCATGTGTCCTTTTTTTCTTGAGCCTCTGCAATTAGTTTTTTTGATTGATGTCCAACTATTTATTTTCTTATGTTTGATACTTTGATTCCTTGTATCACCTTAACCTTTTGACTTCTACATTCACTTGGTGATTAAGGGTATCTACAGTGTCAGTCACATTCTTGTTTTCTGCACATTTCTTTTTTTGTTGTTACCTTTAAGCAATATTGTATTCAAGTGTTCATTTAGCATACCTGGTAAATATTGATAGAATTTTTCAATACCTTTTCACAGATCTCTGTTAGCTTTCTTAAGCTGCCTCTGTCATGATGGTGTTTGGTGTCTGTCGTTAGGGACTTTCCTTGATGGCTTTTGTCTTCTTTCTGTGTTCTTACGATGGCACTCGTTTCTGCAAATGTTGCTGTGTGGAGGTCCTGCAATATTTTAAATTTTTTTGTCAAATAATATGGAAAACTGCTTTTGTTTGTGATGGTTATAGCAAGTACCTTCTAAAAAAAATCACTATTTTGTCATAATTGGTTTGCTAGATGACTTTATGCTGCTACTCAAAAAGGGCTTTTTGGGATTCCAGTCCCAGTATTCCTGTCTCCGTTTCAAAATTATTTGAAATATTGGTGCTGTTTTTCCCATCTATTTTGTTATTAGGCATGATTTCTGGAGTTTGCATTAAGAGAAGATTTTCGAATACCTTAGGATCTTTTCATCTTAGAATAACTCATTTTGTTTCTTATTTTGTCTAATTAAGGTTTAGGGGTAAATTGCCATTGATTTTTATTATGACAATTCAGTCATATAGCATTTTGGTGTTTACAAAGTAACTTTCCCTACAATTACCTTATAAGATGAATAGTACATTATTATCCCTATTTTAATGAGAAGGATGTTGAAGCTCAGAAAAATTGTGACTTGCCAGCACAGCTCCTAAATAGAATAAATGGGGCCTGAATCTGCAGTGTGGGATTCCAAATCCAGTGCTCTGTCCTTCAAATCATGATACCTTGCTCCTGAAGGATAGTTATTCAGTCTCTGCTTGAGTACCTCTATGATGAGAATCTAACCACTCTATAAGGCAGCACATTCCATATTTGGGCAATTTTACTTCAGAAAAGTCTAGGCTAATTTTTATTTTATTTTTCAAAGACTATGGGTCAGTTAGGAAATTAGAAAGTTTGTTCCTCCCAGTGTTATCCCCTGCCCCATGTCCTTTCACTTCTGTAGTTCTTACTAACTGAAATCTTACTGTACCTGGATTCTTATGAATCAGATTCAAGGTACTACATCAGTTACAAAGTCCCTTATCATGAAGCCCCATCATAATTGCTCTGTTTATCTCTTATTCTCCTCTGCTTAGGTAAGACTAATTTCTATGCTATGCCCCAGGCTTTCTCTTTCTTGGCCTTTTTGGATTATTTGAACCTATTTCCTTTCTCTTTTAAAGTACATCTAATTACTCCTAACCCATCCTGTCTTTCCCACTCCTCTTGTCACTATTACCACTATAACCATCAGGAGTAAGAATGCCAGTAACTAGGTATATTGATAACTTTTCAGGATATCTACTGAGTCTTCTTGCCTAAGTTATAAGTCCTTGGAGGATGGGCATTTTGTTTTTCTATGCTTTTAAATCTGTCCCTCTCTGTCCAATTGAGGTGAATTTGTTGAAAAAGGAAACAACTTTGGTCAACTCTACTCTTAAAAAAATGCCATCAATTGATGAAATAATGAATGTATGGTGGAAAATTGCTACAATGAATTATTTTAAATGAGAAGTTTAAAAAATTAAATACGGAGAGGCTGATACCTAAATAACAATAGCAAAACCCTGAAAACTTCTACTTGATACCGTCTGAATTCCCTGGGGTAAAAGATAAGTTTGAAGTCCTACATAGTTTAGATACATAACATATATAACATGTAAATGGAGTTAAAAGGGAAGCTGTTCACCAAGAGTACTCTTAAGAATCAAATGTCCCTATTGGAGGTCAAAAGAATGCCCAATCCCACTACTAGCATATGACTTACTCTACTCTCTACTTTGCTTGGGACGGTGCCCATCAGCCTAGGACTTCATAATATAAAGAGGGGGAGAAATCCTGACATTTGTCTATCAGCAGGTATATTCAGATTAAAATAAGGTGGCTGGAGTGCTGTGCCTGGAGTCAGGAAGACTTGAGTTCTAATTCAGCCTCAGAAACTTCCTAGCTATGTGTCCCTGAGCAAGTCACTTAACCTTCGTCTGCCTCAGTTTCCTCATCTATAAAATGGGGATAATAATAGAGTTTTCCTCCCAGGATAATTGTGTGAGGATCAAATGAAATAATATTTGTAAAGTGTTTTATAAAATCTTATTAGTTATTATTAATACTGGGAAGAAACAGTGCACTTACAGAGTCCTGCCTTCTCCCCCATAAGCTGATCACCTGAAATCTCATCACCATGCACATTGACTTTGGTTTTGATACTCAATACCTCAACTCATCATCAGTTTTCTCTCCTTTTTGATTGGAGGACTGAAAGGTGGAGTATTAAAATCTTTCCAAAGCCTTCCTTTATAGAGGGCTCACAACCTTGCAAGTATCTCCATTTTCCATCAGTAGCTTGGCTTAACCTTGACTCCAAGGAACACCTTCCCCCCTAACCTTTCTGGCTGAGTACTCCTGGTGACCCTCTTCCCCTCCCTTTTCAACTTCTTTTGTTTGTTGTCTTCGTCCTTTAGATTGTAAGATTCTTTGAAGGCAGGGACTGTCTCTTTTTCTTATTTGTATCCCCAGAGCTTAGCACAGTGCTTGACACATAGCAAGTACTTAAAAACGTTTGTTGAATTGAATTGAGTTGAATACGGTTCAGTATGAAAGAAGACTCCATTTCACCTTACTAAAGAGGCATAAAAAAAAAAAAAAAACAACACTGTCCATGAGGATTCCTGAAGGTCACATTTAGACTTAGAAAACCATATATTAATATTATCTATGTTCTCAATTACATTTTAATCTGGTTTAGCAATACTTGGGAGTGTTAGCAACGCTTGAGAGTGTTGGAAAAATCACTTAGTCTCTTAGAACCCTATTTAAAATTAGGGTGGAGGGAAAGGGAATTGTCGATCTGTGTTGGTGGAGGAAGTTTTTTTTTTTTTTTTGCTAGATAATGGGATTAAGTGACTTGCCCAGGGTCATACAGCTAGTGAGTATTATGTGTCTAAGACCGGATTTGAACTCAGGTCTTCCTGACTCCAGGGCCATTGCTCTATCCATTTGCCACCTAACTGCCCCCTGGAGGGAGTTTTTAAAATGAATTTTCCCCACTGATTTACTCATAGGTTCAGATCAAATTTCTAGCCTCTCCATTCCCTCAAAATATCACTAACTTAAAGGGCAGGCATTTGAATGAAGTATATGATATCTGAAAATATTGGCACCTTAATTTTTTAATTTTACTTTTTCTGTACCTCTTGCTTTTTATTTTCATTTTTTTAAATGACTTTTTTTCCCAATAGCAAAGACCTATCTTTATCTCTGTCTGTTCCTGCCAATTGACAATGAAAACAAAACAAAACCTTTGTTCAAAACATATAGTCAAGCTAAAAATAAAGTACACTTTGTGTCTAAAAGGAAAAACATAAATGTGTGTGTATGTAAATATAAATGTATGTGTATGTAAATGTCTGATTCTGCACTGAGTTGTCTATCAGGAGGTGAGCAGCATGGTTTATCATTGGCCCTGTGGAATCATGGTTAGTCATTTTCTGATCAGAGATCCTAAATTTTTCAAAGTTGTTTGTCTTTATAATATTGTAGTCATTGTATATTCTCCTGATTCTGTTTTTTTCATTCTACATCAGTTCATATGAGTTCCCCCAGATTTCTCTAAAATTGTGTCCTTCCTCATTTCTTGCTCCTCAATGGTATTTTATCACATTTCTATATCATGACTTGTTTAGCCATTTCCCAATTATTGGGCACCCCCTCGGCTTCCAGCTCTTTGCCACCTCCAAAAATGCCATAAAATGCTATAAATGTAGTCCCTCCTTCCCAGTTCTGTAAGCTCCTCATGGCTTTGGGTCTTTCCCACAGAAAACTGCTGGACTAAACGATTATTAGCCTGCTGGGAAACTGCTGGTTCGGTGACAGAACTGTAGGCTTGGGTTTGGTCTGGGATTTCTGCCCTGGAGATTAGCTGAAAGCTGCAACGTCTCAGTTCCCTAACTCTACTCCTGGGGTCTGAGCCCTTCTGCTGGCGCTTGCTTCTGAACTCCCTCCTTTCTCAGTATACAGGCTAGGGCCTGTGACCTCTCCTTACCCTTGGGTGTAAGTCTCTTCCCTAGTCTGCTCTGGATCTGTTACCTGGAGCTGAATAACAGGTGACAGAGCTTCCATTTGGCACCTATTCCTGTACCCTGAACAAGGTCACACTTGATATAGGGTCTTGGACCTCTTCTTGCCCTTAGATAGTCCTTAGGCACTGGAATGCTCTAAAAGTGCTTCTGGTCAGACTCTGTCCCCAGTGGCCACAAACCTCTTTGACTATCTTCCTATGTTGACTTGGGCTGGACAAATGACTGCTTTTTTCTTTCCTTCTGCCCCTCCCCCTTTCCTTTTCCTTCCCTGCCTATCAGGATTTAGTCTTGTACATTTTTCAGCTCTGCTGGAAAGAATTTGGGGAGAGAATTAACTGTATTTCTTCCTGCTCTTCCTCTCTCTCAGTTCCATCAGTTGCTTTGTTTTTCGCATCCTACTCTTGTATAGTACTTTACAGCTCTTATGATTACGGTCTCAGAAATGGTCATCACAATTTTGTCCATAGCATCCTGAACTTTTGAGGAAAAGTGCTTTATAAACCTAATGTGGTAATCCAAGGCCCAAGTTTCCAGTTTGTATTACCCGGTTTGATTCTGGGGACATTACCCCAAAGGAATAAATTTTTTCTTTTTTGGCTTGTCTTCTCTACTCTGGGGGGTTTTATTCAGGAGAAATTTCTAACATGAAACTTTTCCCCAAGTGTCAGTAACCTGGTCCCCAGCTCCCACGCAGACACTCAAAGTACAATGTGGGTATTGTGTATGGAACAACTATTTCATGCACCTCAGAAAATGCATATGCATATGGACTCAGGAGCAGCCCATGTGTAAACATAGAGACATACTCCAATAGCCTATTAGACTCTTCCAGGAGGGAAAGGTATTTTGGGAACTGCTAAACAAACATGCCCTAGTGACTTGCACTATTTTGGCAACTCATAGAAACAATAGGGTTGCTATTGGTAATTGGTAAGTCTCAGATGTCCTGGCCGCTTCTCCCATACCGCAAGATCTGGCCTCAGGCCTCTAGCTGCAGGGACGATGTTGGTATTCCTCTTTGCTTTCCATAATGTGGAAGAAGTCTTCCCTAAATAGAAGGCTCATGCTTAAACTCTCAAATTTGGGCATTCTTGTACTTGGGATTATTCATGGTAATCTCCAAAGCTGGGAAAATCCATTCTTGGGCATCTCTGCTCTTTGCCCACAATGTAAGTATATAGCTACTACTGTTATGTGCCTATGTATGACCACTATCAATACATCAGTTGCTCCTGTGCCTTAAGCATGTGAAGTCCATTCTCCGTCCAGTCCAAGCACAGACTCTATGCTTAAGTCTTCACTGGTTATGAAGATCAGGGCCTCCCTTTTAACTAATAATAGCAATTTACTCCAATATTTAAATAACATTAGCTACTCTCATTGCATTTACCTGAATGGTCACTACTTTCGCAAGAGAATGTATAATGAATGTTTTTTTTTTTTAAGAGGGTTGGGAAGAACATCATGGGCAGCATGAATATAAAGTTAAGTTGCAAGTAAAAGACAATGGGCTGAATTCTATAATTTGCTGTAACATCATCCAGAAAGTGCTTTATTCCATCATGTAACCAGTTGTCTGTGTCCGTATTATCAATTTCCCCCAATTTGTGACCACATCCTCTGTTGTTATCACAAGTGGTTTGTGATTTGTTCTCCCAATTAGATAGTGAGATGGCAGAGTGGATACAGTCAAGAAGCCATGAATTCAAATCTGGCCTTAGACATTTACTAGCTATCAGACCCCAGTCAAGTCACTTAATCTCTGTCTCCTCATCTGTAAAATGGGGATAAAATCACCTGCCTCCCAGGTGTTGTGGAGATCAAATGAAAATAATATTTGTAAAGGGCTTTGCAAATCTTACGGGGGTATATAGATTCTGGCTCTTTAATTAATGTAGTCAAAGGTTCCTTAAACCTATTACTTTTCTTTTCTGGAAAGCAAAGACAACTTTGATGCTCATTCCATTTCTCCTTTGCTCTCCCCTGAACCACACCATTTTGGCACGTGGCAAACTCTTAGATGTGGTGAAATTTGCCTCAGCCAGAAAAAAGAGTGATTGTTTTACTCATATGCCACCTACTGTGTATATAGTATTTTATGACCACTCGGTGCTCCCCATGGGAAAGCCTCATCACCTGACTCACAACCTAAAAGTTGTCCTTGACTTCTCACTCTCTCTTAACTCCTCATATCAAATCTCTTTCCAAGGCTTACTGATCTTTGTCATGTGCCTCTAATATATCTCCTTCTCTCTGAGACTGTCACTATCTTGGTCTGGGCTACTACAGTAGTCTGCCACTGGTCTTCCTGCGACAAGTCTCTCCCCACACCAGTCCGGCCTCCACTCAGCTGTCAGAATGATCTTCCCAAGAAGATCTGACCATATCATCTCCCTACTATTTAAAAAACTCCAGTGATTCCTTATTGCTTTTAGGATCAAATATAAAATCCTCTGTTTAGATTTTAAAGCCCTTTATAATCTGACCCCTTTCTATCTTTCTAGTCTTCTCACTCCTTATTCCCCTCTACACATTCTGCAGTCCAGTAACACTGGCTTCTTTGCTTTTCCTCACACAAGACATTCTGTCTACCAACTCTGGGCATTTTTACTGGATATCCCCCACGTCTGAAAATCTCTTCTTTCCCTACCCTGACTCCTTGCTTTCTTCTAATCCCAGCTAAAATTCCACCATCTATGTGAAGTTTTTCCTAATCCCCCTTAATTCTAATGACTTCCCTCTGTTGATTATTTTCAATTTATCCCTTGTGTAGCTTGTTTGTACATAATAGTTTGCATGTTGTCTTTCCTATTAGACTGTCAGCTTTTTGAGAGAGGGGATTGTCATTTGCCTTTCTTTATACTCAACACTGTGCCTGGCACACAGCACACATCAAATAAATCTTGATTAACATGAGATGGGAAAGTTGGGGCTAAATAAATATGCAATATGATGAGAAATATGAAAAGGTCTTTAAAGATTAGTTTTATCAGTGAACAAGCATTTATTAAGTGCTTACTATGTGCCAGACACTCTGCTAAACCCTTGGGATATAAAGAAAGGCAAAATCCTGCCCTAAAGGAACTCACATTCTAATGGGGGAAAGAACTCAGTTACATACCAGATATATCTGGAATAGATGAAGGTAACCTGAAAGGGCCACTTTCAAATCAGTACTCATTTCTGACCTGATAGTTGGAAGGAAACCTCTTGATATGAAACACTAAAATGGTTATAAAAGTAATTCATTTTTTTTTGGTCCAGGAAAGCAGTAACATCTCACTCAGATACAAAGTCTTGTGGGGATTAGGAAAAGGAAGATGTTAGCTGTGTGTTCCTTATTTGATGGATAAATAAAGTGATACTTATAGTTTCCTGGGCTGACAGACTTCCAACCTTCAAAGGAATAAATATTTGCTAGTACCATTTTTTCAACCAAAGTAAAAGGGCATGTCACTCCCTCACTGGATGAACAGTAACTACTCATACTGTTATTATCTTGCATGCCTTAGGGCATAGAGCAAACCCTTCAAGGAAGGGTCATTGTGAAGACCTTTCTTTCAGTTCCAGAATTTTTTTTTTTTTTAAGAATAAGACAATTCAAAACGCACTGCATGATACTTTGCTGTGAGAGAGGTTAAAGTGATGCATAGTCTTCCTTTGGCCTGAGATTTTTCCCTTCATTTAGTTTATCAGAAATATTTTAATAAGTTTTTCTCAGTACTGGGTATTGGAGCTGAAAAAAAATCTAATAAGACATAGAATGGCTGGATGATAAGTACTTATGGTAAATCATGTATTTCTTTTAAGTATATAAAACTTAGATATATGCCATTTATTATTTAATGGAATATAAAGACTCAGTATCCCATCTTCTTCTTTTGTTCAAGGTTTTATCAGAGGTAATTCATGCATAGTGAAAATGGGAGTTTTAACTCAGCTTTGTTTGTATGGCAAGACTTAGTTTCTACTTAAGGCAGCTGCTCAGAATCTTAAAGACATCGAGTGAATATTGGCAGGAAGTTTGAGTGCTGGATGGTATGCAGAAATGATTTCCTATATATCCACGCACATGTCAAGTATTTGAATGATAGCACTTCTGACTTTGGGTCAGTAGTGAGTTCACATCTCTTACCAGCCCCTTGGCTTACTTCCTGAGAGTGTAAGGGAGGATTCAACATCCATCATTTTCATCCTTTCTTTATTCTCTGAGATCTGTGAGTGTTCTATCTGGTTCCATACTTTTTAAATGGAAGAGAAGAAACTGGAGGGGATTTAGATAAAGATTAAAAAGGATTATTCTAAAGCAACTGTAAAGAAAATGGGGCAAAGATGAAGGAATTATGAGAAAAGGATCATAGATTTAAAACTAGAAAGGTTCTTAGAGACTATCGAGTCCAATTCCTTTATTTTATAGATGAATCAAAATGAAGTCAGCAAAAATTTATTAAGTGCCTACTATGTTCTAACTGGGCAGCTAGGTGGTGCGGTGGATAGAGTAACAGCCTTGGAGTCACGATGACTCATATCTTTGAGTTCAAATCTGGCCTCAGATACTTATTAGCTGTGTGAACCTGGGCCAGTCACTTAACCCTATTTGCTTTGGTATTCTCATCTATAAAATGAGCTGGAGAAGGAAATGGCAAATGCTCCAGTATCTTTGCCAAGAAAACCCTAAAAGGGGTCATGAAGAGTCGGATGCAAATGAAAAACAACTGAACAGTCCTTAGGCACAGTGTCCTTAGGATACAAAGAAAGGCAAAAAATGTCCCTTCCTTCAAAGAGCTCACAGTCTAGTGGGGGAGACAACATGCAACAGCTACGTACAAACAAAATATCCATAGGATAAACAAGAGAGAGTCTTAGAGGGAAGGTATTAACATTAATGAGGAGTAGAAAAGGCTTCATGCAGAAGATAGGATTTTAGCTTATACTTGAAGAAAGCCAGGGAAGAGAGAGAGCAGAGGTAAGGAGGGAGAGAATTTCAGGCATGGAGAACAGCAATACAGATGGAATGTCTTGTACAAGGAAAATCAAGGCTTGCTAGAGGCCACTGGATCTCAGAGTGATCAACTAACTGAATGAGGAAATTGAGGCCTTTAAAGGTTAAATGACTTGCTAAAGATAGTAAGTGGTGGAGGCTACGTGCTAAGCATCATACTAAGCTCTTTACAAATATCTTATATGATTCTCATAACAACCCTGTGAGGTAGATGATGTTATTATTGCCGTTTTACAGTTGAGGAGGCAAGTAGGGTTAAGTGACTTGCCTAGGTCACACAGCTAGTAAGTGTCTGAGGTCAGATGTGAACTCTGGTCTTCTTGACTCCAGGCCCAGGACTCATTCCACTGTGCCAACTAGCTGCCTGAAAAAAAAGCAGAGAAATCAATAAATTTATGGCTTACCTTTATGAAAAGCTCATCCTTTATGAGGAAGAGGAAATGACAAGGGGAATTACTATCTTGGACCTGTTTATATATACCTACATAAATGTATATCTATACAGACTTACATAATGTATGAGTGTATAAACGCTTACAGTTAGAGTGTCTTTGCATCTTCCACTGTTCTTTACATTCTGTGACATATAGGGCCTTATCTTATCTAAACTTTTTATCTCTTCCAGTGAATAGTGCAATGCTTTGTAAACAATAGATGCTTAATAGTTATTTGTTGAATGTCTCATCATTTAGATTTATATAACCCTTAAGGGCAAATAACAGGACCTTTCTGCCTTGGTTATGACCCATAGTGTCTAACACGATATTTGGTACACAGTTGTTTCAGTTGTATCAGACTCTTCATGACTCCATTTTGAATTTTTTTTGGCAAAAATACTGAAGTTGTTTGCCATTTTCTTCTCCAACTCATTTTACAGATGAGGGAACTGAGGCAAACAGAATTAAGTGACTTGCCCAGAGTCACACAGCTAGTAAGTGTCTGAGGCCAGATTTGAAGTCAAGAAGGTGAGTGTTCCTGGTTCTAAACCCAGTGCTCTATCCACTATGCCACCTAGCTGCCCCATGGGAACATTACTCTCCCTCCAAGAATGTAGCCTAGCTTTGTTATGGCCTTTTCTATAGGGTGATGAAAGACGATTGAATTTGAATAATTAGGAACTGAGTTTTGGCAAGTCTGTAGATCATAGCTCATCTCTATAGGGGCATTGCAACATTTATTTCAAAATAGATTTGATCATGTTTTCCTCCTGATGTCTACACTATTCTCCTGTGGCTCTGTTCTTCATCCATTGACATACTCTCCTTTGTTTAGCAGAAGAGATTGTGGGAGTGTGGTGTAAGGAAGCATATTTCTCCTATGTAGCATGCTTCTGAACTAGAAGGGATCAATAGAGTCCATTACAGAGACCTAAAGGTGACCCAATCAAAATGGTAGCAAATTGAAAATGAGATGCCAACAGAATGAAGCCTAGAGAATGACCTGACATCCTACCTCTTCCTTCCAAAGTATCTTCATACTGCTTTAATTGGGATTTAAGGACTTCCTAGATACTGTTACTAGTTCTACCTAATCATGCATTTAAGACATACCACCCACATTTTTCCACACTTGCCTCAGCCCTAACCTAGTGAAGTGAGAGAGGTAGGTGGTGAGTTTTTTTCTCTAACAAATCAGAAACTCTATCTTGCATATTCCTATCCCCTTTGATATCTGGCAAGGGGATCATCAGAATGAGCTATTGCCAGAAGCAGAACTGCCACCTTAGCCTTCATTATGTATTGAGCACCCCGATCAGAATTGTAAAGTGGTCCAGAGATACTTAAAGCATGAAATGTGTTGCAAAAATCCAAACCAATTTTTATCTTATTTATATAAAGAGATTTGGGCAGAGGTGCAGCAATGGGGAAAAAAAAAAGCCATAAGATCACCATTAGTCATTGTTTTGTTTTTTTAAGGCTAAAAAAAAAGCAAGCATACCTTATCTTCCTAGAACTTGGCACACATGACACCGAATTCTTCTACTAAGCAAATTTGTGATAAGTTGATAAAAAAAAAAAAAAGGTCCTGAACTCTTGACTATGGATATAATACAGTGGAAGAAGAAAATCAAAAAACATGCTTTCTATCTGACTCAAAATAAAGGTGCACTTAAACTTGTAAAAGACAACATTTTTATTTGAATGATATGACAGAACTGTCACAGGCGTGTTACCTGCTATAAAGAAAGCCTAAGAATTATTACCTTTATTAGACCAGTGACACTGAGCTTTCCGCCATACATTTCTAACTTCTGTCCCTCTACAGAGACAATTTTCTTTTCTTAAATAAACTGTCATGGTAGTGTTAATATATTGTTGGCTCTCTCATACTCGGAGAATACTGCTGATATAAAACATGTATATGTTAGATTGGTAATAGTATCTTTAGTGTAGCTGACTAGAACAAATGTGTTTCCCTCATGGCTGTGCTAATGTGATAAAGGAAAATTGGCTGTTCATCAGCTTTTGGCTGGGCAAAGACAGTGAGATGGAGCCACATTCTTTTTTATGCATTAATACCACCGAGAACTTTTCACTAGTTATATTTCATGTGCCTGCATGTTGTACAAAGATGTTGTAAAACATGAGATAATGCTACAAATAACAAAGTGGAAAAGCCTGTATCTTTTATAATGATAACAGTCAAACACCAAATGACAGTAACAGGCTGTAAAAAAATGGGATGCAAAAAAGGCAGTATAACTGTCCCCCCTCATGCAACTTCATGTATGTGAAAGGTTTTTTTTTTTCTGAGAATTAAATAAAATCTAGTATTTGGGTCGCTGATATTTAAAGAAAGAAAGTAGTGAAAATTAAAGTGGTTCAGTTGGACTAGACAAAAGGCACACTGGATAACTGTGGGGAAAGCTGTTGTTGCCAGTAACTATGATTCTAAGTCTATAGCGTGTTTTTTTTTTTTCTTAAGGGGAAAAGACCCTTATAATCATCCAAGTCATGATCTTATAGACAAATGATTAATGGTTTCTCTTGATCAATTTGGCAAGACTTTAGGAATAGTGGGGTAGTATTTAGGTTGCTCATGTTTGATTTTCTAAAATCAAATCTTCAGGGTCAAACCTTGCAATTGTCTGGTATTACATTATCTCGGAAGCCTTTTGTTTGCCCCCTTCAGACCCTTTGTTCATAGGGACACTGTGATTTCTATTCATATTTCAGTCAAGAAGATTTAGTCCCATAGGAGAGCTGTACCGACCAAAGCTGTGTCTATATCATATTAAAACAGCCAGTCAGTTTAGTTAAAAAATTCAGCCAGTCATCTGGGTGTTTTGTGTACACTAGACCCAAGAACTTTATCAGGAGGATTTTTTCAACCAAATTAAAGAGATATTAGAGGTTGTGTATTATTGTGGAATTGTCTTTTCTTTTCATTAACTTTGCATATAGAAGGTACTTAGTAAATTCTTGTTATACCACTGCCCAAAGCACTCTAATTTATCTTTTTTCTCCTTATACAATGCAGTTAATTTGTTTGGTTACTAGAAATGTCAAATACATACATACGTACACATACATACATACATACACCCATACACATACACATATATTGCTATTGAAGGCACATCCAGAGCTAGCCTAACATAAGAAACAGGGGTCCAGCCTTGGAATGAGGAAGACTTGGGTTAAAGTCTTGCTTCTGGCATGCACTAGCTGTGTGAGCTTAAATAAATCACTTAACTTTTCAAGGCTCCAGGCAACTCTTTAAGAGTCTCAGCACTAGAATTTGGAGTCCAGAAGACTTGAGTTTGAATTCAGGCTTCAGACACTTACTCACTGGGCAAGTCACTTAACTTCTCTGTGTCTCAGTTTCCCCATCTGTAAAATGGGGTTAATAGTAGCATGTACTTGTAAGGATCAATGATTTAACATGTAAAGTGTTTTGCAGACATTAAGTGCTGGCCATTATTATTACTGTGAGTTACAGATCCTCACTGAAAGAAATTCCTACACTGAAATCAGAGGTCCATATAGATGACAGAGAGACAGAGAAAGACAGAGACAGTTCTCACTAACTTACTGGACATAAACAGAACAAAGGTTAATATTTCAAGAGAGTTGTTTCATTTTTGGTTTGCATAAACTTGTATGGGGAACTCCTTGGTGTGGAAATTCCCTTTACCAAGGTAGATTGACAACTACTAGGTTGCTTGGGGAGCTATGATGTTAAACGGCTTTCCCAGAATTTCGAAGCCAACAAATCCCAAAGGCAAGACTTGAAACTAGGTATTACAGGCTCCCTCTTCATTATACTACACTGCTTCTCCAGAGATATTTTATATGAATCACTTTAATGGGCTGATATCTAGTATTAATCATGCATTTGGTATTCTCCAGGCATATTATAGCTTTTTTTTTTTCCTGGGATCCATTTAGAGTCCTAAAACTCTTTCCTCAATGTCTAGTTTGTCCTTGGATCCTGATGCAGACAGTGCCTTCAGCTACTCCTGTCCTGAGGACATGGGGAGATGCTGCTAGGATGCCAATGAAAAAGTCCAAATCTTCCAGCCCTCCAAAGTTCATAAGGTCCTCCTCTGACCCCTGGGTAAGGGCAAGAAGGCTGCCTGAGGCTCACTCATTCACTGATAACTCACTTGGTTGGAATGGTCCTCTGCTTTTGAATACTCAATTCCAAACTCTCTTCCTGGTTTTTTCATGCCCCATAGGGTGTTACCAAATCTCTTCAACCAATCTGAATGTACTTTCTGTGCAACATTACTTCATTAAATCCACTGCTTTTTTTTTAACCTAAAGACTTTGATTTGTTGATTTAGTCAATAGAGATGTTCTCACTAAGTTAAGGTATTAGTGCATAGCAACTAGTAATTTAGAAAACGTTCAGTTGTGTCTGACTCTCCTTGACCCCATTTGGGGTATTCTTGGCAAAGACACTGGAGTGGTTTGCCATTTCCTTCTCCATCTCATTTTACAGATGAAGAAATTGAAGCAAAGAGGGTTAAGTGACTTGCCCAGAGTCACACAGCTAGTATCTGCATACAAATTTGAACTTGGGTCTTCTGACAGTAGGCCCAGCTCTCTATCTACTTTGCCACCTACAAAAGCAGAATAGTATAGTAGAAAAAAAAAATGTTGGTCTTAGAGTCAGGAATACCTGATTAGGAAAGCTTTGGAATCAGGAATCACTGATACCAATTGTCACATACTACCTTCACCCTGAGTAAGTCATTTAACTTCTATAATGCCTCAGAGCACTGGATCTGGAGTCAGGACTTGGGTTCAAGCTACTTTGTGCGACTTCATCAACTTCCTGAACTTGGCCCTCAGTTTCCCTATCTGTCAAAGGAAGGGTTGATCAAGATGGCCTCCAATTTCTTCCTATGATTTATCTAGTAAATGACAGATGGGTTGGGATTTGCAGAAACAGAGGGAGTTCCAAACTTGGATGAATCCAGAGAATCCCCTTCTAGTATTTTATAAATTCAGGCAGTGATGAAAGCCCTTTAGTCACTGAAACATTTATTAAAAACTATGCAATGTGTACTGGCACAATGATAATTAAGACATGGGTCTGGCCTCAAGAATGTTATAATTTAATTTGTTACAAGTAATAATATGTACCTAAATGTAAATAATGCCAATGAGCAATATTATTTTAGTGGTTTCTCCACCTTACATATGTAACTGACGAATAGTTGTCACAACTTTCCAATTGTACACTTTTTTATTTGTTCCTTGCAAGAATCTTCTGAAAAATCTAGACAGTTAATCTGATCTGCATTTTGTAGCTGAGGAAATGGAAAAAGAAAGTTTTAAAATTGTGATCGAATAGAAGGAGCGCTAGATTTGGAATTCAAAAACCTACAGGGGAATTTCTTCTTTATTGCCTATTATATTATTTTTGCTGGCTCTTCTTTAGTATGATGGTCCCTAACTATCTGTCCTGGGCCATCTTCTCCTCTCGCTATACTTTCTCACTTGGGGACCTTATCCATTCCTATTTATATTCATTCTCATCTCCTTGAAGATGACTCCCATATTGACGTACCCTAGTGTCTCCCCTGAGCTCCAGGCCTGCACTACCAACTACCTATTTAATACTTCAAACTGATCACATGTGTATCAAACTCACCATATAACAAATAATCATTATCTTTCTTCACTAACCCTCTACTCTTCCAAAATTCTGTATTTTTGTTGAGCATTCCACTCCACCCAAATATCTTGTGTTAATTTTTTAAATATATTCTGTAGTTATACACTGTAACTGTATATAGTAGGCTCCCCTACTGTATATAGTAGCATAAAATATAAACACATATGTTAATTTGTGATTTTCTAAGTCACTATGTGGCCACAGGGATCCATTTCTATTTGGAATTTGATGCCATTGATATAGACTTATCTTTTCTATAGGAATAAATTTTAAGTGATGGCTCACTCCACCCTGTATCTGCTACCTTGCCTGATTTTTCAACTCCCTGGAATGAGATACTCCCTGGTATACCCCAACCCCAATCTCTTCTCCCTATTCTGTCCTGCCTCCTGTTGTGTGTTGTCTTCCCTCTTTAGATTGTAAGCTCCTTGAGGGCAGGGACTGTCTTTTTATTTTTATTTTTTATTAATTTATTTTAATTTATCAACAATCAACAACTTCCATAAGCTTTTGAGTTTTAAATTTTTCTCCCTCTCCTTCCCCACCTCTCTCCCCAAGATAGCATACAATCTGATATAGGCTATTCATGTACATTCCTATTAAACGTATTTTCACATTAGTGATGTTGTAAGGAAGAATTAGTACCAATAGGAGGAACCACCAGAAAGAGAAAACAAAACAAAACAGAAGAAAAAAATAGCAAACAGTATGCTTTGATGTGTATTCAGACTCCATAGTTCTTTCTTTGATGTGGATAGCATTTTCCATCATGAGACCTTTGGAGATGTCTTAGATACTCGTGTTGCTGAGAAGGGCTAAGTTTATCAACATTAGTCATCACACAATGTGGCTGTTACCGTGTACAATGTTCTCCTGGTTCTGTTCACTTCACTCAGTGTCAGTCCATACAAGTCTTTCCAGGTTTTTCTAAAGTCTGCCTGCTCATCATTTCTTACAGCACAATAGGATTCCATTACATTCATGTAACACAACTTGTTCAGTCATTCCCCAATTGATGGGCATTCCCTCAATTTCCAGTTCTTTGCCACCACAAAAAGAGCTACTATAAATATTTTTGTACATGTGGGTCCTTTTCTCATTTTTATGATCTCTTCGGGATACAGCCCTAGAAGTGCTATTGCTGGGTCAAAGGGTATGCAGGGACTGTCTTTTTATTAAGTGCCATTAGATTGTAAGCTTTTTGAAGACAGGGATTATCTTTTTATTAATTGTATCCCTAGTGCTTTTCACAGTACCTGGCACATAGTAGGCACTTAAATACTTATTGGATTAGACTGAATTACTCAACCCACTTCTATACTTTAACACAATTATGATTACTGTAATTATTATCTGTGAATATAAACAATAATTTGATAACACATTTAATTAAAAATAATAGGTAGTATTTATACAGGGCTCTAGAAGTTTGCAAAACACTTACAAATATCATGAATGTCAGGTTAAGAGCCCTTGAGTGAAAGATTTGCAAGTTGTCATCTCTTTGTTATAGATGAAGAAACGGAGCTGCAGGGAGGAAGACGGAATGTAAGCACCTACAGAGCGAGACTGATTCTTTCTTTCCTTTTTTGTCTTTTTTTTTTTAATCTCCATTGCTGAGCACATAGCAGATGCTTAATAAGTGATTGCCAGTTGATTGTTCAATTTTCCTTTCAGGGTCTCTGTTTTTTAAAAAATTTTATTTTAATATGTACAGTTAGGACTAGGTCATCTTAAAGTCTCTTTCAGGGCTAAATGCTCTATTTTTGTGATCTATGTATAGTAAGTGATGGATCTGGGACTAGAACTTGGCTCTTTTGGATTCCTAATTCAGTGCCTTTTTCCATTACACTGTCTAATTTATGCATCGTCTGAGCCAATCCACTTTGCTTTCCCTGAATTTTTCCAGCTGATCTCTAAGTTTCTTAAAGTGACGGGATAAATATGAAAACAAACACAATTTTCCAAGACTGTGCTGCTGAAAAGCATCTGTCTATTCACCTGAATTAGACATTGACAATTCAGATTGATGTTGAATGTGATTGACTAGATAGCCAAATTAGTCTCTCAACTCAAATTATTATTTTAAGAAATTAAAAATGACTAATGGTGATGATTTCTTTTTAGGTGCATCACACAAAAATCAGTTTCTTCATCAATGGTTGGAAAGATGACCATACGGCTTTTGATGTAAGAACTCTTAGTGGTGCAGTTACAGATCTCGCCCCTGGGGCTGTGAGAATTGGACAAAGTTCAAATGGTAAGTTGCAGAACTTGGGGGTTATTATGCTTCATTCAACCTATGTTTTCTTGAAAAAAAAAAGTGTCAGATCATATTTTAAAGACTCTGTGAGTCTGAATGCTTAATCATACTCTGATATGAATGCTTTTGTGAAGAGAAGAACTTTTTTGTAATGTAAATAAACATCTATTTTGGGTTTTACTTGTAGAGCTTTCTTAAAATGAGGTTTATCATGATTTAGGAGATAGGAACAGGGCTTATTAGTTTTATGGTGAACCAAGTGATTATTAAATTATTTTTGTATATTAAGGAGAAATTGGATGATATTTTGCCAATTCGGTCACATTTGAGGTATTAGACTGTTATCCAGAAACTTTTTCCTTTTGTGATATGAACATGACTCAAAAATGAATGGTTGATTTCAGTTTTTAGTTTGACTATGTGTGTCCTCAGATTTGGACAAGCTTAGGCAAATGAGCTGCTGGTAAACGGTTAACAACTTGTTCTTTGGGGGAAAAATGTACACAACACACACATAAGTTTTATCTGCATTATTAACATTTTATGTATCACTTTCCTAAATTTAGACAATCAACAAAATAGTAAGTCAAGTTCTGATTTTTTTTTTTTTGCTGATTTCTGAGATATAAATGTTCACACTGAAAACTGAACAATTGACTCTCCATAGTCAGTTTGAGAGGGCTCCAGAACTCCCCTTCTTGGATTCCCCTCAGGTCTCTGCAAGAATTATCCTTCTTGGATTTCAGATGATTTGATCCAAGTGGTGCCTCCATTTCAGCCTTCTTTTGGAGATTGAGAGCTCTGGTATGGAGAAATCTCCCTTCCACTCTTCTCTTTTTGGGGAAACTAGACCAGAGACATCACACTTGAGGTCAGCAAAACTCCCTAGTGCTGTCTGAACCAGATCAAAATAGAGTTGTGAAATGTTTAAAAACAACAACAAAATACAAATAAAAATACAACATACATAATATTAATTTGTGGTCTTCTAAGTTAGTGGGCAGCCAGCAGGAATCCATTTTCTATTTGAGTTTGACACCACAAATCTCAATCCATCCTTTCTATAAGAATAGTTTTTAAGTGACTGCTCACCTCACTTCTATGCCTGGATCACAATTATGATTATTGCAATTGTTATCTCTAGTACAAACAAATAATTCGATAACATGATAAAAATATTAATTGCTAGCATTGATGTAGGGCTCTTGTAAGATACTTTTACAAATATCACAGATGCGAAACACAAGTCTGTGCATTAAGTAATAGGAGTATTGGCTCTAGTTTATAGTCAAAGAAACTGAGGTATAGGTAGATTAAGTGACTTGCCCCATGGTTACACTGTGGATAGAATCTTGAACTTGGATCAAGAATATCAAATAGCAGAATATCAAATTTGCATCCCACCTCTGATGCTAATGAGCTTTGTGACCATGGGCAAATCACTTATGCTCTATGAACCTCAGTTTCCTAATCTGTAAAATAGGAATAATACCTTTGGCATCTACTTCACAGGGTCATTGTAAGGACCAGATGTGTGTGAAAAGGCCTTTGGAAAGGTTAAAGTACTGTAGTTATTATTGTTTTTCTTGTGTGTCTTGACTCCAAGTCCAATAATTTTCTATCATACCATGTTGCTTTATTATGAAATTAATTTCTCTACCTGATACTCTAGACTGGCCTCAGGGTCCCCTTTTCTCAGAGGGCTTAGGTAGCTACTGAGAGACTATATGGTCTAGCTTCTTTCTTTCCTCTATGTGCTTATTAGCATTTTTTTCTTCCTTTACAAAACGTATACCATTTGATGCTCTTGCCTTTCTTAGTGTACTCAGAACTTAGCACAGCACAGTGTCTGGCACATAGTAATAGCTTAAAAAATGCCAGTCGACACATTGACTTCCTATCAAGTTCCTATTTCTGGTTTCTGGGCAGTTTGTTCATTAGGATACAACTTGTGTCCAGTCTACAGTGGACAGCTTTCCTTGGTTTAACTTAGGCTCCACTCGGCTCCCTACCTTGTTTTGAGGGTACTGACTCACTCTAAGCTCCCTCTTCTAGGGAAGAGAGCTGTTTTTTAGATCCTATGTTTCATAATCACTAAAAAAAAAAAGTCTGTTGAATACAGCTCATTATATCAGCATATTCTGAATGAATGGATGAAAAAGCACTTTTAAGCACATACTATGACCCAAGCACTGTGCTAGATATTGCGGATACAGATAAATACAAAAGCAAAGTCTCTGTTCTCAAGGAGCTAATATGGAGAGACAATTCACATAATGCAGTGTGGAGAGGGGTGGAACTGTGCAGGGATGGTGAGTTGGGCCATGGGAGATTAGATTGACACACCCCTTCCAGGAACAATGCCGAGTTGACGTGATCATGATTTCCCTTCCTCTCCCCACCCCAAACCCATAAAGAGAGACCCTACTACCACAATAACAAATTAAATAATGTAAGTCTTTTCTAAATGTAGTTTCCACTAGTACTTTAAAGGGTTATAGTGCACCAAAGTGCTCCCCTCCAAACTTTTGATGGTTGGGTAATAAGATTTGTCTATTCTATGCTGCTTGGGATGACTAAGTTTTAATCCTTTCAATATACTAAATGTTGAACTAGCTCTTCAATACAGGAAGCATGGACTTTAATATGAAGTTGGTTTTCTTTTTTAACTGAATCAAGCAAAATTTAATCTTGATTCCTTGTTGCAAAATGCTTCTTTGGAAAATTTATTTTTATTTTTAGTTTTTTTCATTTTAAATATTAGGTCTCTAATGACTATAGTAGAAAAAAAGATATTTTAAAATACTTTTAATCTTTATTGTATCAATTTATAGGTACAGTTGTACCTACTGTATCTTTTCTCTAATTAGAGGTGGCACAGGGACTGGCTCATTACTTCTGC
The DNA here is from genome assembly GCF_900497805.2 of Vombatus ursinus. Lineage (NCBI taxonomy): Eukaryota > Metazoa > Chordata > Mammalia > Diprotodontia > Vombatidae > Vombatus > Vombatus ursinus. The sequence goes on from NW_020954576.1 coordinate 35,779,366, forward strand.
TTAATGAGCCAGGCTCCATGCCACCTCTCTAATCAGAGAAGAGATAGGTACAGAATGTTCCTATGGACTTATTATAAATCATTCTTTTTTTTATCAAAAAAATTAAGTCACTGCTCTCCATACTTTTGTCCATATCCAAGATGGTTTCATTCAGAAGAGGTAATTGTGCAAGAGAGATCACTGTGAGCTGAATTAAGGGAGCTCTCATGCAATTCAGAACCGGCTGTCTTTGCCTAGATGCTTACACTGTCTCACACAGAGGTAGCTCAGATGATGGCCTATGGCCAGTTCCTCCCACCCTTCTGATCAGGATGTGTCCTCCCTTTCTATCTGGGAAGCCACTGTGCTGTGGTACGAGTCAGGCACCTCACTTCAGTCCCCAGTTTCTGGAACTGGACCCGACAGTGACCGGGATTTCTACATGTGAGTTCGTAGACGGTTCTTAGTACCTAGAAGATACTATTCTTGAAATGAGCAAGAACAAAGACTTTTTTTTTTGTTGTTGTTGCTGCTGTAGTTTTAACACAGCCTTCTGTGACAACCCCTAAAAGTAAACAGAATTTACATTTCCCTGCAACTTCTTCATTATTAGGAGAGCTCAATTTAGTCATGTTAATCTTTGTTTTATATGTATGTGTGTTGTGTGTGTGTATTTTTTTTTTTTGTCAAGGCAATTGGAATTAAGTGACTTGCCCAAGGTCACACAGCTAGTCAAGTGTCTGAGACTGGATTTGAACTTGGGTCCTCCTGACTCCAGAGCCAGTGCTCTATCTACTTTTCCATCTAGCTGCCCCCAAATCTTTGTTATATTTGTGTAGAAAAACTGAGTCAGTCTAAAAGCAACAGTTATTACTGTTAACAACAGTTGAAATTTTATATGAAGTGCTTTACTTAGCCATAGGGCCTGGACCTGTGATTTCATTGATAGAGGGGAATGCCCAGGAATCCTCCTCCAGCAATGCAGACCAGCATCTTCTCTGTAACTCTATAACTCATGGTTCTGCAGTTTTCTAGAGAGCTCTGAGGAGTAATGTGACTTTGGGCACGGTGTAACACCCAGTGCGTGTCAGAGATGAAACTTAAACCTAGCTTTTCTTACCTGCAGGGACTGCTCTCTCTTAATTATGCCCCACTGCCTCCAGATGTTTTACATATATATAAAATCTTGTTTGACACTCACAACATCCCTGTGAGGTAGGTGCTATTGTTATCTCCACTTTAAAGGTGAAGAAACAGGTTCAGAGTGGGGAATTGCCTTACCCCAGGGTCATACAGCTAGTAAGTATCGGATAGAATTGTAAATACTGAGCCATTAGTGACTGTCTTGGGTCTTCCTGGCTCCCAGTCCAGCTCACTATCAGCTATTTCTGATTTATTTTTATATTCTATTTATTCCTATTATCCTATTTATTCCTACTTTTTAAAAAAATTTGTTCTTCCTATCCACTGTGCTTGCTAGGTCTAGACCTATTTCCTTGTGTCCAACCATGCATATGTACCAGGGGGACTCTGGTGATGAAATTACAGTGAGCCTTGGGGGTACTCACAGTATGGAAGTTTTCTCACAATGTGAGTACAGTCACTTTCAGAGTTGGAAATCTGAAATAGATGCTGAAGAAATCTAATGATCAGATATGCATGTCTGTTGACTTCAGTTTTGCTTTGCAGATGGGAAGTTCTGTCAGGTGAGGCCAGATCTTACGTGGTATCTGGTTGAGAAAACCTTTGATTTTCAATGAATCAAAAAAGTTAGTCCTGCTCACCTTACCAGATGTTTATTAGAACACACAGAAGGAAATAACCCAGGAAGAAAAGGATTAACATCTGCAACTGCTACCTCTTCTTCTGGGTTCCCTATTCTCTGTTTGCTCCAGCCCCACTAGTATTTTCCAAGTTCCTGAGATGGATGGTATCTGCCAACCCTCCATTTGACCACAATTGTGCATGTTACATCCATCCCCTCTTTCATCAGCAGAGAGAGGTTTGGACTTTTTCAGAAGGAAGTTTTACTAGAAAGCAAAGGAAAAAGAAAGCCCATTAATTACAAAAATGTTTATGAATCAGTTTCTTATCCAAATCTGAATAAAATCTAGCCATAGATTGACTTAACTGACATAGCAGTCCTCAGTTCCTTTTATTTTCTTCAGCCCCTTATGCAGACATCTAGTCTGAGGTAAGTTTAACTCTCAGACTGTGGGAATTTCAATCCCGTTATGAGTTCCATCACCTGTTGCAGACCTACAACTCCCTTCTTTGAATTAGGTTACATTGTCCTGGTGATCAGAAGCTATGCTAGTCTTCTAGGTAATTTCTAGAGTACAGTCTAGGTTCCTTTCCTTGCTCCTGACTCTGCTACATATATGTATATTCATCTATCTGCATACATATGCATGTACAAAATAGGTATTGTATAAGATAATTTGGGAGGGAAGGTAGTATCAGCTGGAGGACGGGAAGGGGAGCTGAGATTAGGAAAGTCTTCATTTACAAAATGGTGCTTGATCTGGGCCTTGCAGAAAATTAGGGATTTTGAGATGTGGAGGTGAGCTTGGAGTCCAAAGATGAGTCTTCCTAACTCCAGGTGGGGCATTCTATTTGCTGCGCCACCTAGCTGCCCTAATGTAATATTTGCATAGTGAAATGAAAATCATAATTTGAGAGAGAAGAGGGAACTGATAAGAGGGGCCAGGAAAGCTTCCTATGGTGAGTGGCAGCTTAGATGAGATTGAAAGAGTAAAGAGGGAGTGCATTCTAGGCATGAGGAACTCTCTGTTTGAAGGACAGAGGCAGGGAATACATGGAATGGCAGATTCATTAAACACCTGATAATCCAGTTTGGCCAGAATGTAGAGTGCATGTAGAGAAAGGTTGAATGTGATCACTGTTAAGCAAGTTGGGAAAGAGACTATGAAGGGCTTTAATGCCAAGTTAAGTCAAGTAGTTTGCATTTTATCCTTGAGTTAGTCAATAATCCTTTATTAAGTCTTACTATGTGCCAGGAACTATGCTGACTAAGGACTGGGGACACAAAGAAAAGCAGAAGACAGTCACTGCCCTCTTAAAGCTCATAATCTAATGGGCACACAGCAAATGAACAAATCTGTACAAACAGGCTATGTGCAAGATAAATAGGAAATAAGAGAGGGAAGGTACTAGGATTGAGGGGATAAGAAAGGCTTCCTATAGAAGATGGGATTTTAATTGGGACTAAAAGGAAGCCAGGGAAACCAGGAAGCGGTGGTGAGGAGGGAGAGCATTTTATTTTATTTATTTTCTTATTAATTTATTTTGAATTATCAATAATCACTTCCACAAGCTTTCGAGTTTTAAATTTTTTTCCCCTTCCTCACCTCCCTCCCCAAGACAGCACACAATCTTATGTAGGCTATACATATACATTCCTATTAAACATATTTTCACATTAGTGATGTTGTAAGTAAGAATTAGAATCAATAGGAGGAACCACCAGAAAAAGGAAACAAAACACAACAGAAGAAAAAAATATAGCAAATAGCATGCTTCAATCCGCATTCAAACTCCATAGTTCTTTCTTCTTTGTGGATAGTATTTTCTATCATGGGGCCTTTGGAGATGTCTTAGATTCTTATATTGCTGAGAAGGGTTAAATCTATCAATATTAGTCATTGCACAATGTGGCTGTTATTGTGTACAATGTTCTCCTGGTTCTGCTCACTTCACTTGGTATCAGACTATGCAAAAAAACCCTGTTTTTCCAGGTTTTTCTGAAGTCAGCCTGTTCATCATTTCTTATAGCACAATAGTATTCCATTACATTCATATACCACAACTTGTTCAGTCACTCTCCAATTGTTGGGCATCCTCTCAATTTCCAATTCTTTGCCACCACAAAAAGAGCTGCTGTAAATATTTTTGTACATATGTGTCCTTTCCCATTTGTATGATCTCTCTGGGATATAGCCCTAGAAGTGCTATTGCTAGGTCAAAGGGTATGCATATTTTTATAGCCCTTTGGACATAGTTCCAAATTGCTCTCCAAAATGGTTGGATCATTTCACAACTGAGGGAGAGCATTTTAGACCTGGGAGAAAATGCCCAGAGTCAAGAGATGGAGTGTCGTGTTCATGGAACAGCAAAGAGACCAGTATCACTGAATCAAAAAGTGTGTGATAGGGAGTAAGGTGTGAAAAGACTACAAAGGTGGGGAGAGGAAGGACTACTTTATAAGGGCTTTGAATGCCAAACAGAGGATTTTGTATTTTTATTGAGTAGAGAATGACCTGATCAAATCTTCATTTTAGGAAGCTGTTGAAAGCTCTTAAGAAAGGAAGTGACATAGACCTATGCTTTAGGTAGTTTATTTTGGTAGCTGTGTGAATGATGGATTGGAGAAAGCATGAAAATGGGCGGACCAATTAGGAGGCTATTACAAGTCCAGGTGAGAGGTGAGGAGTGTCTGAACTAGGGTAGTGGTTGAATAAGTCTAGAAATTGAGATGCAAGCAAGAGGTATGATAGACATAAAATGGAAAAGACTTGACAAAAAATCAGATAAGGAAAAGTAAGAGTGACTAAAGAACCAAAAATGCCTGAGGTGGGATCTTGGACAAGTGAAATAATCATGGTGTCCTCAATGAAAAAAGAAAAATTTGGAAGAGAGATGTATTTGTGGGAAAGAGGAGTCCTGTTTTAGACATGTCATTTGAGATGTCTATGACTCATCCGAGCAGAAATGTCTGCACAGTGATGCTGAACTAGAACTCAAAAGAAATCGGGGCTGGATGTATAAGTTTGACATGTAATCAATTATCAAGTCTTTTCTATCTCCTCGACATCTCTCTTGTCCATCCCATTTCCTCTCCTCACACATAGAGATTTCAATTGGAAAAGAGTTCAATAAAAACTTCATGAAGGAAGCCATATTTAATTTAAACTTGGAAATATGAGCAGGATTTTAACATGCATAAATGTGGCATATAATGGCACTCCAGATGGACAGAACAACATGAGCTGAGAAAGTGTAAGTACATTTAAAGAATGATGAATTGTCTACTTTGACTGGAGTATTGCAGGGCACATGAAAGGAGAGAGTTTGTATGGAAAATTGATGAACGTCAGATCATGGAATGCACTGATGTCAGGCTAAGGAGTTTGGACTTCAATTAGTAGGCACTGCAAATGTTGCATCTTGGAGGTACTGTGATCAGAGGCGGGCCATCTCCAGTTGTCCTGACGTATATCTGGTCACTGACTCAGATGGCTCTGGAGGAGAAAGGGAGACTGGTGACTACACAGCCCTCCCTCACTTAAATCCAATTCACTTGTAAGTCATGGCATCACCTTCAAAACTGAAGGACAAACCACAACAAAAATAGCAAATGTGATCAGAACTTTAATAAGATTATTGTGGTAGCTCTATGTATGAATAATTAGAGAAGAGAGAGAATGGAGGCAGGTGGAGAAGTTAAGAAACTGATCAATGTCCAGGTAATAAATGTCACAGAATTTTGAACTAGAAGGAACCCCAGTGGCCAACTACTCCAAACTGTGCCTGAAAGGAATGTTCATGGCAGCACGGTCAACAAGTAGTCTTCCAGCTTCTACTTTAAGAGCTGCAGTTTGGTCCAATACACTGCCTCTCCAGGTAGCCCATTCCGGTTTTAGACAGTTTCAGTTGTTAGGGGATATATATGTGGGGGTAGGGGGGAGATATACATATGTATATATGTATAATACATATGTGTGTTTGTGTATGTACATACACATATATGTGTGGGTATTTGCCCCCATGCACTTACACATATATATGTATATATATAGTTTTTTGCCCGTCATGACAAAATTGCCAGATAGCATCTCATTCTACCCCTCTCAGACCAAACACGAGTCTAATCTTTTCCCCAGTCTGAATTCCTTCAAATGCTCAAACACTACTATCCCATCCTGCCTTACAATGACAGAAGAAAATCATGAGTTTGGCTTTCAAGGGAACAAGGATGGGAATGTTTAATTTAAGGTGCTAGTAGGGCCTCTAGATAGAGATAACAAGCAGGCAGTTGGAAATGAGACTTTTGATTGGGTGAGAGGTTGGCCCTGGAAATAGATTTGGAAGTCTTTAACATAGAGTTAATAGTAGAAGCTGTGGGAATGGATAGAATCCTATAGGAAAAGAGTGTAGAGATAAGAACAAGACCCAGCATAGAGCTTTGGGAAATATTTTAATTTAGGTAATAGAGAGTTATAGGAGTGGTGGTGGGGGGAGGGTGTGTGGAGTGGATGTGGGAAGAGAAGACTTGCAACCATTGAAGGGAACAGCCTGAAAGTACTCAGAGAAGTAGAAAATGCTCAGCCTTTGCTTACAAGCCAGTAGGTAGGGAGGAGCCACTATTTCTCTAGGCAGCCCATTCTAATTTTGGGTAGCTCTAATTGTTGGGAGGTTTTCCTTACTTTGTCAGAAACCTGTTTGGAATTTCTACCCATAATTTTTAATTCAGCTCTCTCAAGTCAAGAAGTATGTTAATTAGTCAGTCAACAAGTAGTAAGCCCTTACTATGTGCCAGGAACTGTGGGAAACTTAATCTTTTTTCCACTTCTACATGACAGCTTTTTTTTTTTTTTTTGACTAGGCAATGGGGTTAAGTGACTTGCCCAGGGTCACACAGCTAGTAAGTGTTATGTGTCTGAGGCTGGATTTGAACTCAGGTCCTCCTGAATCCAGGGCCAGTAATCTATCCACTGCATCACCTAGCTGCCCCAACATGACAGCTTTTGAAAGATAGATTTCATATTCCTTTTAAGTCTTGTCTTCTCCAGCCTAAATTTCCCAAGTTCCCTTGACCAATCCTCATGTTACGATCACAAGACCTTTCCCAATCCTAGTTGTCATTCTTTAGTTGTGCTTCAGCTTATTAACATCCTTCCTAAAATATGGATAGCCATGGAAGTAAAGGGATTTTTAAGAAGGAAGGAGGTCTTAATGAAGTCAGATGTTACAAATGGGTTGAAGAGCAAGAGGACTGAGAAAGACCACTGGGGGGGAAAAGGACTGAGAAATCCTGTTGGCCTTTGAAATAACAATTTTAATAGAATGATTGGGGAAGAATTCATATTCCAAAGAAAAAAGGCACAGCACAAGGCAATTGGGAAGATCACTGGATTTGGAATCGGAGGATATCGGTTTGAACCCTGGTTCTGCCACTTATTACTTGTCAAATCAATAAACCTTCCTGAACCTCAATTTCCTTGTTTGTAAGATGAAGCATTTGGACTAGATAACCTCTAAAGCCCTCTGCAGCTTTCAATCTATGATTCTCTAATCAGTAAATAGGAAGTGGAGGGCAAGATTATGGGCTAGTCTGAGAAGCCTTATAGGTAAAGAAAGGAAAGAGGTAGAAATAGCTACATATGTATATGTCTAGAGGACTACGTAGTACCTTGATGTGGTAGCAGGGTTGAGAATTTTTTTTTTAAATAAGGAAATTTAAATATGTTTGTAGAGAGATGAGATCATAGAGGAAGAGATTGAAGACAACAAAGAAAAGAGCTGACAAAGTAAACAATTGTGAGAGAAGAGAATAGAATCAAGGTCACATATAGAGGGCTCTATGTGAATGACTTAACCCTCAAACACATCTCTCCCTTTTCTTCTCCAGTCTAACCTGTTCTACTTCCTCCATGAAGCCTCCATTGGCAGCTCCCTCCTCTCATTTCTGATACAGCGTAGAGGACACTTGATTATTTTCTATTATTTTAATTGTTCTATGAATATAAATCTTGCCTCCATCAACTAGATTGTGTCTGTTGAAAATAAGGACATTTCTCCCCTCTGTTACCTTGATTGTGTGAGAATTGCCTGGGCTGAATTTAGTTTGTTCCATTATTCAGAAGTATTGAGAAATGACTGAAAAAAATGGTGCTCATAAAATTCAAACTACTGGTATAGAAATCTTATTGCACCATGATTTATTTTGGGTCAGGGTAATTCTTTTTAGGTGCCATTAGAACACAGTCGATGCAGATAGATACAGACCCGTCCCCACAATTCTAAGGACTGATGAGTAGTTAGTAAAATGACTTAACAATTGTAACTTAGTTGTAGGAACAAAATTTTCCATCTTCTATGAATATGTCTCTTAAAATCCAAATGATTTTGGTCCTGCAATCAAGTAAATGGTCCCAGTTCATTCTTTACAAGGCTTGTGATGGCACTGCATTTATCTATTTTCCATGGGATAATGATTCTTTTCCAAATCAATTTTCATTCTGATTAATATCTCAGGTTGTTTAATCAGATTTTCCTCATTGAGCAAAACCTGGTGTGGCACCTGGTTGCAATGTTGCTTTACTTCCTTCAACTCATTATTTAGTCTGTGGATGATCAGTGATAATTTCCTGCTGATATGAGTCATGTCTGTTCATTGCTTGGTTCATATCATTTAGGGCCCTCTTTGACATAGGAGCATTTTTCAAGAAAGCATCTCCTAAGAATATTTGTTCCAATGAACACTTGTTGACTCAAATTCAAATTGGTAGCCAGGATAAGAGTAAGGTTCATCCCTATGGTCATGTCCTTAGAGGATTTTTATAGCTCACTTAATAAAATGTAATTCTTGGCCATTGAGTAGACAATTCACAACTCATCAAGGACTTTAGAGGAATCTCCCAAGGCTACTTTATCAAATTTCAAAATGTAGTTACCAACCATATTATAATGTAGTGAAAAGAGCACTGGAGTGATAATCGGGAGATCTAGCTTCTAGGTCTGGCTTTGCCATTCTCTAGCTGTGTGACCTTGGATAAATGACTTTGGCTCTCTGGATCGTAATTTCCTAGACTGTAAAAGAGGCACTTGGTCTAGATGACCTCTGAGGTCCTTGCTAGCTCTAATATTCCACGATTGGGATCATTTCCTAATTTTCTGGGGAATGGAGTCCAGCATTTCCTGTCAGGATAATTTCTATTTTATGATCAATAAAGGTGAGATCTGGGTGCTAATTTCCCTGCTAGAAGTTTTTAAGTGACCGTGGTAATGATTTAAAGTCATGGACCATAGGTGATGTGCTTTAGCAAGAGCCTATGCTTTGACCATGTCGCTATTCTTGTCATTTTTGCTTTACTCCATCTGATATTTCAGCTATTCAAAACATCAGCAATCAGATTGTTATAATCCAAGTTTCCTTTGCTCTTACTAGTAATAATAACTTCCATTTAAACAGTTTTTGTAGTTTGAACAATGATCCTGGGAAAATAAGGAATGCAATTATTAGTGTCTCCATTTTGGAGATAAGGAAACAGGGTAAAAAAAAATGTGACTTTGACTGAATCACAGTTTTTAAGTGTCTCATCTTTTAGTAAGAGGATTTGTTCTGTGAAGTTTGGATTCAGTCAAAGGGCCACGCTTGAGGACCTAGAGCCACACGTGACCTTGAGGCCACAGGTTCCCTGTTCTTGAGTTAGAGGGATTCTGACTGTTAATTATTATCTATGTGAACTTGGGTAAGTCATTCCCTTATTTCTTCATTTGTCAAATGAAGGGTTTGCACTAGATAAATATCTAAGGGCCTTTCTAGATCTAAATCCAATGACTGTCACATATCAGTGAATATCTTTGCAAGGAGCCTTCTGAACTTTATTATTTACAGAGAAGATCATTAATGTCCTTGCAAAGAAGTCCTAAATATGACTATTCAATGATAGGTATTAGAATATTTTGGTCTGTAAGAATCTGATGAAGACACATTGAGAGAGTAGGTGTATTATGCATATGTCTCATTACTATACCTCTAAAGATGTTTCAATTTGATTCCCCCCACACAACCTCACTATGTTAGAATAGAATAACCTGTAATATATGTATTTCTGCAGGTTCAGAGCAATTTATTGGAAGAATGCAAGATTTTCGATTATACCAAGTGGCTCTTCCAAACAGGTAAACAGGAACAGTCTTGTAAAGCTCCAGAAGGGTGTGAATAAATGCTGAATTCACTTAAATAAGAATAGAGTGAAAATTATAGCATTTTTCATCTTTACAGTGTCTTGCAAACATCACATAATTAATGTTTACCGTGTTTGCTCTGGGCCCTAGTTTGTGGCTGTTCCCCTACTTTGCTCTGCTGGGTAACGCTTGAAAATATGCAATTGATCAAATACTTGACAAAAGACTTTCTCTAGGAAAACTCAAGTTAGAAACAAGCTATGTTACACTATTTGGCATAGCCTATTGAAATATTCTTTGAATAGTCTGTGGGAAATAACTCCTAATGCTTTTTTATGAAGTTGCCAGATTTCTCTTTTAGAGCCATTTCATTGAGTACATTGTTCTCTATATTAGGAATGTGAAATTATGAGAATATTTAAGACATTTGGATTTGTGAGGAAAAACTAAAGGCTTATTTTACTTGGAGAAAAGAAGGTTGAACTACATGAAGGTTATTATATAATTGAATGCCCCCTACCCCCCTCCACAGTAGACTATAGGTTCCTTGAGGACTGAGATACTTTGTCCTTGCATACTTGACCTCGGCGTCTAGATGGCTCCATGGATAGAAGTCTGGGCCTGGGCCTGGAGTCAGGAAGACTGGAGTTTAAATTCTGCCTTAGACACTTAACTAGCTCTGTAACCCCAGGACCAGTCACTTAACCAAGTCTCTTACTTGCCTACCTCAGTTTCCTTAATTGTGAAATGGGGATAATAATCCAAAAACCACTACCTCTAAGGGTTGTTGTGAGTATCAAATGAAATAATATTTGTAAAGCACTTAGCGTAGTGCCTGCCACATAGTAGCTGCTTGATAAATGCTTCTTTTTCTTCCTAGTGAACTAGAACAATAAGTATTACTCACTAGGACTGTTGTCTAGTCTAAAGCACTTTAAACATAGGAGGTGCTTAATAAATGCTTATTTTCTCTCTCCCCCTCAGCATCTAGCACAGTTTTATACAAAATAGGTGTCTGTTGAATTAAATTGATTTTATTATTTCTACTAAGTAAATAACAAGAAAAAATTTAGACTAACTATAAGAACAATTTCCTGAGGTTGAATCAACAAAATATTCCTTAAAGGTAATGTAAAAAACAGGATAGATTTTCTTCAACCTGAGTATAGTTTAAGCACCTTCAAGGATATCCTGTTTGCCCTTTTAAGTTTCTTCTTGCCCTATGTTTCTATGATAAAGTGATATATGTTTGAGTACATCCTATTAATTCTATTGACTAGAAAACAAGATGAAATCAATTCATATTGCTCCAGTGTTGTTCAGACATTTTTTATTGATGCCCAGCTCTTCGTGATCCCATTTGGGCTTTTCTTGGCAAAGATGCTGGAGTGGTTTGCCATTTGCTTTTCCAGATTATTTTACAGATGAGGAACTAAGGCAAACAAAGTTCAGTGATTTACCTACACAGGTAGTAATTGTCTGAAGCCAGATTTGAACTCACAAAGATGAGTCTTCCTGGCTCCAGGCCTAGCACTCTATCCATTGTATCACCTAGCTGCCCATTGCTTCAGTAGGGATCTACTTAACAATTGAAGATTCCTGATAATTCACGTGCAACTTTTCTGTGTTGGAGATAACCTTTCCAAGTTTGAGAATCACCTGAGGAAGATGATTACCATTCCATTCCATCAGATTGCATTTCCTCTTAGGTTGACTTAGCCAGCCTTTACTGAGTACCTGCTCTGTGATAGACACTGTGAAGTGTTGGAGATACCGAAAGTCCCTTCCCTCAAGAAACTTAGAGTCTGATACTGTAGACTGGCTGGTTAAACAAAAGCCTTTCATTACTGAATATAATCAAAGGCTGTCTAAATATAGTATGACACCAGAACACATTTCAAAAGGAAAATCTCTTCTTTTTTTTCCCTTCCACTTCAACTTTATTGTAGGCTACCTTTGCCTGAATTTCTAAAAATATTCTATAGTTCTCCTTTTGGTATGTATGATTCAGATGAAGTTCTCTCTTGAGAGAAAGTGAACTATGTGATCTATTTTGGTTCCCACTAGTGTTGAGCAAACCTATTAATGTAATTTAAAGGATATGATGTGATTTATTAAAATCAATCACCAAATGGAAAAACTACCTGCCACATCCAGTTTTTTTTTCTTTTGCGGCATATTGGAGAATGCATCTGTCCCCTTTTTCTTCTCTTCATAATATCTGGTTAATACAATTAACCAATGTGAGAAAATTGGAAATCACATTGGGTTGAGGACTCTGTTTCCATGTGATCCTTAATTCTTATTTAGGACAGGTATGTGAGCTCTTGATTAAAAAAAAAAAGAATTTACTTGCTTGGTATTTTTCCCTTTTTCTCTCCTGGCAGTACATATGGGATATAGGGCCAGGAGAGCAACTCAGGGTGCCAAGATCTGCAGTGATGAATCACAGGCAGAGACATTGGCATGTGGCCCTGGCCCCAGCTCCTTTCAGACACATGTGAAAAGTCATTCAGAAATAAGTGTGGATGAAAGGTCACTTATTTGTTACTTCTCATGAATGATCCAGTGACCCTATCTGTACCTGATACAGAAATTCTCCAACACTTATTTTTTTTGTATTGCTGGTATTATAAATAAAGTATATCAATGGAATGAATGAACTTTTACTAAATTAATATTGTCACAACAATTACTCTAAATGAGTAGAAATAGTCACAGTATGTTGATGTTTAATTATAGCCACTTATGATCAGATTAATATCTATGAATGGTGTCTGCTGCAAAAGGTCTGAAGGTGGATCACTTTGCATTTTTTCCGGTGTTTTTTATTTTTCCCTGTGAATTCATTCCTTGTCAGGAATGTGTTTGAGAGGTGATATTGTACAGTGAAAAGAGCAATGAGGTCAGTCAGAGACTTGGGTTTGAGTTCTGGTTCTATCCATGAGTAACTGCGTCACCTTGAACAAAATGCCTCATTTCTCTGAGCCTTAGTTGAGGAGATGGTCCTCATTAGTTGAAAAGATAGTGTCCAGACAACTGACAGCTGTAGCATCCCCAGTAATTAGAAGCTATGCTGCTTTAGAGGGGTAGTGAGGATGTGGCCAGCATGCCTTCCTGTCATAAATGCTGGCATTGGGCGGGTAATGGGAGACCTAAATGGACATTCTATACTTCTTGAATCCAGTTAATTCCCAAGATCCAACTCTTCTGCCCCTACCCTGGTTTACGCTCCTACTAACAATTTGGCTTTAATCTACTTGCATCTGCTCTGATTTTAACCTCTGGCTGTGGTGTGTACTTATTCTGATTCAGATCCATATAGGCCTTTAATGGGACAGGACAACATCTTAAATTATTGAGTAATAATATTTTCACACAATTATGGTTGGTTTTTGAGGGATCATGGAAGAAAAGAATCTAGAAGACCATAAATTGTAAAAATTTTCTTATTTTTTTAAAAATTGAAAGTAGTTAATAATAGCTAGCACTTATACTTTAAGGTTTACAAAGAGTTTTAACATATATTCTCTAATTTGATCCCTGCAAAAATCCTGAGAGATAGTTGCTATTATTACCCCCATTTTACAGATGAGGAAACTGAGACAAATGAGAATGTGACTTGTTCAGAGACACACAACTAGTAAGTGTCTGAGGTCAGCTTTGAACTTGGGTCTTGCCCTTCATCAGATAGCTGGAGCATGGTAGATGAAATCCAGGGTGTAGTCTGGGAGGGGTGGGGCATCAGGACAGACTCCTATCCTAATTTCTTCTTTAAAAGTCCTACTAAATTGGTTCATCAGAGTGCAAAATCTGTCTGAATTTCATCAAGTATTTGACAAAGTATCTCATGATACCCTTTTGCACAAGCTGGAGAAGTATAGCCAGAAGAGCTATATGGATTGGGAATTGGTCCTGGGTGGTATTCTTCAAGGCTCTATACTAGCTTTGTTTCTGCTCAACATTTTTATTAAAGACTCGAATGAAAACATTTGGTGTTCAATGTGTAGTATTCATGATAACTCTTGTTCACCATTCAAAATTCCTTTGTCCAGTTATTCTAGATGAATGTTTACTACACAAACTAAACCATGGAAATAGATGGGATTTAGCATTGCCAGTTGAAAGATACTTCTTTCCGAAATTTTAAAAATGCAAATTTTTTTTCTTTAGAATAAATAATAGAATCACCAAATGGTGAGGACTTTCAGAGGTCATCTACTCTTACCCATGTCTGAGCACGAATGCCATCTACAACATCCCCACAAGTGATTAATCAGATTCTACTTAAAGACCTTTAGTGATGGGTAACTCAGTTTAAGGGGAAAGTAGGCAGTGCAGTGGATAGAGAACTGGGTCTAGAGTCAGGAAAACTTCAGTTCATAACTGGACTTACACTTTAGCTGTGTGACTCTGGGCAAGTCAATTATCCTCTGTCTGCCTCAGTTTCCTTGACTGTAAAATGGTGGTCAAAATAACACCCACCTCCCAGGTTATTGTGAGGATCAAATGAGACATTTGTAAATCATTTAGCACAGTGCCTGGCATGTAATAAGTCCTTAATAATTGCTTGTTTCCTTTCATTCCTGCTGGCCTACTATAGTAAATATTTGTCATGAGGACAATTATCTAGCTATATCTCCCCCATTCCGCATTTTTGCAACTGTTTGAAATTTTTGAAGTCAAGTTTAAGCACATTTATTTTATTTATTATTATTATTATTAACTGAATTTTGTCTTAGATTCGGCTCCTCATACTGTCCTGTTGTGATGTAGGCAGCTACTTGGTGCGGTGGATAGAGCTGACCTGGAGTAAGAAAGATTGGAGTCCAAGTCTTGCCTCGGACACATACTAGTTGTGTGACCCTATGCAAGTCATTTACACTTACTCAGTCTCAGTTGCCTCATCTAGAAAATGGGCTAATAATAGCATCTAGCTCACAGAGTTATTGTGAGGCTCAAATAAGATAATATATGTGAAATGCTTCACAAACCTTAAAGCACCATATAAAGGGTTAGCACTGGATCAGCAACATTTTGGAATGGAAGGGGAACTCGATGACAATCTAATTCAGCCAATTCCCGCCCCCCTCCCCGAAATCCACATTACAGCCTGCCCAACAACTGGTGATCCAGCCTCCCTTTTAAAGACCTCTAAGAGGAAAGAATTTTCCATGTCATCAAGCCTGTAACTTGCCTCTTTGGAACTTCCATTGCTCCCAAGTCTGCCCTCTGATGCAGAGCAGGATAAATCATTCCTTTTCCACATTGCATCCCTGCAAATACTTGACTGTCACTATTATGTCATCCCCAGGTATTCTCTTTTCCTGCTTGAACAATCCCACTTCCTCAAGCAGATCCTTATTTGACATGGTCTCAAAGCTCTTCACCATTGTGATTACTTTCCTCTGTACCATTTCCCATTTGTCAGTTTCCTTCCTAAGAACTGAACACAATAAGTATTCCTGATGAGATTTGATAAAAGCAGAATAGTGATACCATCATCTCCTTTTTCGTGGAAGCTGCGCCTCCTTCATAGTCTCATTAAGTACTGGCTGGTGATCTCCCTAAAGATTAGCTTATTCCTTCCATTTGTACATTTTATCATCACGCCCACTTCTGCCTTCATAAAATTTGTAAGTATCAGAGTAAAGATTTGAACCCAAATTTCTCCTGATTGCAGATTCTCATGTCCTTTCTATTATGACGTGTTACCTCATTGATAAAAATTGCTGACAATGTTAAATGGAACAGAGTCAAAGATAATGTTTTTGGAAATGCCACTGGTGACCTCGCTGCAGGTTGCCATAAATTAGTTAATTGCCATTATTTTGTCACCACTTTAACTAGTTCTGAATACTATATTGTCATGCTGCCTTCCTTCTCTAGAGCTATTTTTGCTTTCTTTTTATATGCGGCAAATTATTGAAGTTAAATTGATACTTAACAATTCCAGTATTATAGGAAAAGTAACCTATTTTATATCTGCTTTTTGAAGTTTTATTCTTTGTTGAACTGTTTTGTCATGCCCTTGACTGACTGTCTTTCCTGTGGTCTCCGTAGAGACATTATGGAAGTTTTCTCTGGAGAATTACTCTATTTGCACACCCAGACAGAGTGCCGCTGTCCTGTCAGCCACCCGAGAGTCCATCCTTTGGTGCAGCGATACTGCCTCCCTAATGATGCAGATGACACAACCAATGATAGAGTTTTGAGGCTGAATCCTGAGGCTCATCCTCTCTCTTACATCAATGATAATGATATTGGGACTTCATGGATTTCTCATGTATTTAAAAACACGACTGAGCTTGAAAATGGAGTGGCGATTACAATAGATTTGGAAAATGGACAGTACCAGGTAATTAGGTGAAGTTTTTTGCTTGTATCAATAGCATCTGGGAATTGAATTAGGCAAATGAGCATTTGATTCATTAAAAAAAAGTATAGGAAAAAAACTTGTGAATTAAAAGGTTCTGTAGGGATATAATGACTTCATTTTTAGAAATGTTTTATATTCAAAACCTATATTATAAAAAGAATACTTGATATTTATAGAAAGCTTTAGGCTCATGCAGCACCCTGTCTTCGTTACACTCAAGGTCAGAATACTTGTATAGGTCATCATGTATTCAGAATTAGGACTTGAGACCATACCACTAACACACAATGTCAGACCAGACCAAATGACATGAATTCAAAGGCAAGAACGCAGTATATTATAATAGAATAACAAAATAAATAACAGTGAATCATATCAAGTAATTAGTAAACAAACTACCCACGAATAGATGATTACCCTTTCTCATGCCTTCCAAGGAGTGCTAGTTGACTTCCAATTTAATTCTTCTGCATCTTCAGCAGAGTATAGTGGGGATACATCGAGATCAGATGCATGCTTCTGGTAACTAAGAGTCCAAAGCTACCCTCTTTACAATGCTGTAAGCATCACTGGCATGGAAATTAGGGGGCTCAGTAGATAGAGCACTGCACCTCGAGTCAGGAAGGACTGAGTTCAAATCCTGTCTCAGGCATTTACTAGCTATGTGATCCAGGGCAATTCACCGAACTGCTTCCTGCTTCAGTTTACTCATCTGTAAAATCCAGATTCTTAAAATCTCGAAGAGTTGTAAGAATAAAATGAAATATTTATAAAGGGCTTTGCAAACCTGGAATGCTATGTAAATGCTATCCATCATTGTTATTATTGTTAAGTTAAAGAGTGCTGACTCATTGGGGCCTGAAGAAAAACCGAAAACTCTTGCAATGGCTCTCATAGTCTTAATTATATATTTCAGACAGAACACCAGAGTCCGGCTGTCATGGATAGGTTGATGCCAGTTAGTTTTGCAGTGTGGATTTCCTTTTATTCTATCTCTTATATCTACTCATCCTATTCACATCCCAGTTACCCATGATGCTGCCACCCATAATTCTACTGTTTATATCTCTGGCACCTATGTCAGACTCACATGTGATACACTTGATTTTTTACCCTTGTATAACTTCCTCACTCACCCAGGGTGTGTTTCAGGTAAGGCTATCTCATTTCAGGCTTCTGCACAGGCTTCTGAGAATACCTCTCAATGAACAAGGATTGTGGAAAATGGAGACCATGAATACATTCTCTATAATCACAAAACATTTCCATCATATGTAATTCTCACTTCTTTTTAACAACTCCACGTGGTGTCTAGGGCAGATTTGATTTGTGTTTTACAAATGAGGAAACTGAGGCTTGAAGAGGACAAAAATGACTTGGCCAAGGTCACTCAGCAAATCGGTGATAGGTTCAGATCTGATTATTTATGAAATGCTGAAGGGAGTTTGATTTAGGTTGAAGTTCTAGTAGATGAAATCAGTAAAGTGCTTAATCCAAAAGACCACTTTAAAAAATACCCAGCAGATATACTTTTATGGTATTTATACTTAGTTTGGTAGAAAGAACACTGGATTTGGGATTAAGATACCTGGAGTTCAGTTTCTAGCTCTTCCTCTAACTCATGTTTATTGGATATGTTTTTGGCCCTCAGATTCCTTATTTAGAAAAAATAGGGAGCTGGGCTGTATTAAGGTCCTTTTGATTCTTTCTTAATATTCTTTGATTGCAAATATGGACTTATTGTGTTGCATTTGTCTTTGGATTATAGTAAGGTCCTCTGTCTTTGAAGACCTTAGCACAGTATTAGGTACAAAGTAGGTGCTTAATAAATGCTTATTGACTGAGCCAAGATAGGGACCATATGCAACCAATAGACTTACACATCTTAAATATTTGATGTCATTAACTAGAAATGAGATATAATGGATGAATATAAGGTACTTAGTTGGTTTATATTGATGCATCAGACTTAGAAATTTCTGTTATAATATTTAATGTGCTGTTTCCTTTACAGGTTTTTTACATTGTCCTTCAGTTCTTTAGTCCACAGCCAACAGGAATACGAATTCAAAGGAAAAAGATGGACCACTTAGCCTGGGAGGACTGGCAATATTTTGCTAGAAATTGCAGTGATTTTGGAATGGAAAACAATGGCCATTTGGAAGATCCTGACTCTGTCAATTGCCTTCAACTTCCTAAGTATGGAAAAAAAATAAAAGAAACACGTTGATGGCTTATTTTTATTGTATTTTTTAAAAAATTTTATTGAGGCAGTTAGGTGATGAAGCGGTTAGAGTGCTGGACCTGGAGTCAGGAAGACCTGAATTCAAATACAACCTCAGACACTTACTTGCTCTGGGACCCTGGGCCAATCACTTAATCTATTTGTCTCAGTTTCCTCAACTGTAAATTGGGCGTATTAATAGAATCTACCTCCTGGGGTTGTTTGAGATGAAATGAGATAATAATTATAAAACACTTAGCACTGTGCATATGTAGTGCAACATAAATGCTGTTGTTGTTAGTCGGTACTGGTGAACAGATCTTAACCTAGAACTACAAATGATTTAGGTGAATGTCTCTTGAACTAATTTGGTCATGTGACACTTTGAGAAATGAAAAAAATTCATTAATCTTTATCTGGGAAGCCTGGGAATATTGAATATCTCCAGAGTAGAGAAGGATTTGGGGAATTTTAGCACAAAATAAAGGAAATTAAGAACATTCAAAATACAAAATCACTATAAATGATATATATATGTATGTATAATCACTATATACTACACCTGATAGTGTTGATGTATATATAGTTTCATATTTAATATTTCAAAGGGGAAACTTGATAGCAAGAAAATGTTATGGACCCTCCACATCATGTGGAACATGAGAATTCCATGAAACATGGCTTGAGAAAAGCTTATGTATGTTACAGAAGCCATAGATTCTATTAAGACTCAGTGTCATCCCTCCTTTGTAAGGTGAGACCCTAAGCAAATATTGTCAACAAATTGAGCTTTCCAAAGGAGATTTGTATATCTTCTATCATTACCATGATTTAGCACTGTGCAGCCCAACGTCTGAACATCCGGTCATATTTTTCACACTTTCGATAAGGTTTTTATCATACTTACAAGAAATATATTTCTAGGGTACCAGAAGGGCAATCCTATCACTGGTGTAGGTCACAACTCCTCTACACTTTATTAGCTGGTTTTTATGGGTTGTTGCGGTCAAATTTCTGAGGATGAGCCTAATAGAATGTAGTTGTCTGATTCTTAGATGACAGATACACAGTCCTTTACAACAGCAGTACTTGAAACTTCTTCAGATCAATAGAATCTTCCAGAATTAGGGTGCTCCATTGCTATAGCCTTTAAAGATCTATGGTTATCTCTGTTGAATGGTGAGGCATTGGAACAGAATATGTCATAACCTGGATTTTCAGATCAAGTACCAATAACTAAGACTAGAAGACCTGACTTAAACATGGAAATTTCCTGTGATCTGACCACAAAATAATGTAGGGGCTCTGAAATAGTTGCTAAAATATGATGCTTGATAAACGGGCACATGAATGTGACTGCCAAAACAAAAATAACAATCCTTAATTATTCAGATAATAAAGACAAATAAAGATAAAGTCTTTCTCCTACTTGATTTGAATATGAAATATTTGGAATATTTGTAGTTTTTAAATGCTAAGGATTTAAGCTTCTTTTGATGTTATATAACCATTTCCTCTAGGTTCCATGCTTTATTTTGTGCCAAGTACAAAAGGGGTTTTTAAATATTTTTTGCATTTCTTTCATCTACAGTTTCACCCCATATTCTCGTGGTAACATCACATTTAGTATTTTGACACCCGAACCAAATCATCGACCTGGATATAATAATTTCTATAAGAATCCTTCTCTCCAAGAGTTTGTAAAAGCCACACAAATAAGAATTCATCTCCTTGGTCAGTATCATACGACTGAGTCTTCTGTTAACTTCAGGCATAGATACTACGGAGTGGATGAAATTACCATCAGTGGCAGGTAATATTCATTGAAATTATTTGCATTAGCTTGTGATTATGAACTGTAATTTCAATGAAAGTTTGTGTTTAGGCTGCATCGACATAGTTAAGATTGGTAGTACTTAACTCATGGATTTTACCTGGCTGGAGTCCCATTAACCTTAGCCCTAGATATTCATTTTGCTAGAAGCTCTCTGATAATACTGTGATGGTAAACTGCTGTGGCATGTCTTGAACTCTAGAACTATCACTCTTTTAAACAGCTAGCAGTTAGACAAGCATCTAATTTCCTTTCTTATCTTAATAATGTCTTATCTTGTCATATCTAGTTGTCTTTCTTTGACTCAACAACTTCCCTCACCTTCTTCTCCTGTTTAAAACCTTTACATCCTTCTTTATCTTGAGTTTGTTCCCTTCTGCTATTCCTTTTCTCTTCTCTTTTTTTCCTGTTTTTCTTCTCTTTTCTCATCTTTTCCTCAGGTGTTTCTGCTTGAATCATCTTCTTTGCCCTCCACTTAATTTCTTCTCACACACTTGAACCCCTAGTGACACCAGACACTCTGGGTCCAAGAGCCAAAGTCAAACTTCTTTCTGAAACCTTGAAACTCTTTTCCATCACAAGAATATTTTGTGACTTGTTTTCAACTCTGACATGATCACTTGTCTATGGAGTCAGTTTGGTCCAGTGTTGATGAATTTGGCACCATAAATTCTATTTGGAAATGAGTTACTATACGTTTTATTTTGTAGTAACCAAATCAAATATAGTTGTATATTTTTTTAAAAAGAGGGGCAGCTGGGTGGCGCAGTGGATAGAGCACCGGCCCTAGAGTCAGGAGGACCTGAGTTCAGATCTGTCCTCAGACACATAACACTCACTAGCTGTGTGACTCTGGGCAAGTCACTTAACCTCAATTGCCTCCCTGCCTCCCAACACAAAACCACTGGAATTAAAAGTTTATTGTAAAAGTGGAAGGCATTCTTAAGAAGAGTTCCCAGTCAGCTAGACATTGTGGGATACTGAGAGTTTCTTCCATTGCACCCAGACAGGCTACCTGCACTCAGAGCCAAAAGCCGTGGATTCCAGTTCTGACTCCTGAAGGTGTCACTAACTCACTCTGTGACTGAGGGAAATTAAACTTTTTCTTTGGCCTTCTTCTTTCTCCTTTGTTAAATGAAAGGTGTAGACCACACGTTCTCTAGAAGGTAACAAAGTTAGCCTCCTTTTAGATCTGTTCAGGGGGCACAGCCAGGTCAGCAAACTCCCCTTTCTATTTACCAGAGACGCTTGGAGGTATATGCTCTCAAAGGATAGAGACAGATACTTTCCTGAATTCAGGGCCTGGAAATTTAGACAGTAGTAACAGATCATGTACGGCAGCCGGGTGGCACAGTGGACAGAATATAGGAGTTGGAATCGGGAAGACTCATCTTCCCGAGTTCAAATTTGGACTCAGATACTTACTAGTTTTGTGACCCTGAGCAAATCACGTCACCCTTTGCCTCAGTTTCCTCATCTGTAAAATGAGCTGGAGAAGGAAATGGCAAATAACTCCAGTATCTTTGCCAAGAAAACCCCAAATGGAATCATGAAGAGTCAGACGCAACTGAAAATGACCAAATAACAAACAACAGTAGAATATGCGAATGTACAAATTCTTAGTTAATTGGAAGACAGCAGCAATAGACCTAAAAGAGGTTGTAGCAGAATTAAAGGGGAATAATTGTAGCAGGAGTCAAGCTATGAATATGAGACTTGGCTCCCTTAGGTGCACACTTCTTTGATACCACAGGTTTTACTCTAGAGGGACAATCTGATGAGCCTTGAGAAATTTATAACCTTCTCAGCATCATTAAGGGTGATAACACTTCAAATTACTGTGTCAAATAAAACATAATAGTTGCAAAAAAACTTGATGTGGAGGTATGTTTTTTGTTTATTATGCATTTTTTCTTTTCTTGGAAAGGAAGAAATAGGCAGAAAAAAAATAACCTTTGGATGGTTCCATTATTATGTATGTTAATGAAAGAATATTGTTAAAGGAATAACTTTACCATATAAGTAATATGCAAATTTAACAACAGGATAATCTCCAAAGGTACATGGGATAAATAGTGTGAGCAAATGTTATTATTGAATTTGATATCTAATATGTATATGCACACATACGCACATACATGTAAGTGTGGAGACTACTCATATGAAGTACAATTCAATTGAATGATTTCAACAGATGTATTCTCACCTGGTTAAGATAGTTACTTTAAGTGTGGTGGTATGATTTATGATTGATTCAATAGAGATGTTCTCACTTGATAAAGGAATTGGGCTTAAGCATTTCACTAGTTATTTGAGTCAAATGGAATGATTGATTTATCACCTTAATTGTCCACCACCCTACTATCCCCTAAGTTTAATATATATAATGTCTATATCTAGATATATCATATATAGCTATATGCTCTAGAGAAGAAGAGGAGGGGGATAAGGAGAGAGGGATAAGGAGAGAGAATGAAAAAGGGGGAAAGGAGGGGGCAGGCTGCATGACAGTGTACGTTTATAGAGTCTTGGTTTGGAGTCAGGAATAATTGAGTTAAAATCCAGTCTTTGATACTTCCCAGTTGGAGAAAGTCTAGTCAAGTCACTAAGCCTGCCTTTGCTTCGGGTGGCTTCTCAGGATTTAACTATTAAGTGGCAACCTATATCAGTGGCAGGACTTCTCATAGTGAGACTTCCCTACACGGCCAAAAACAGATCCTATGTATGTATGTATAGTAAATATAAACATAACATTTTTGAAATTTTAATAACTTAATAACAGAATAAACTGCCCTCACCTGACCCTATGTTTTCTATCTTCCCATACAAAGTGAAGTAGACAATTGGCACATTTGCCAAATATTGAGATAATTTGAGAACTGTAATTTGGAGGTTTCTTTTTGTATGGCATTCATTCAATTCACTATGTGGGTACATAGGCAGAGCTTGAGCCAGATTGAAAGTAATGTTGATTTTTATTGGCAATCATCTAATGTTTCTATTCACAGATGTAATTGTCATGGCCATGCCAGTGATTGTGACATGGCTAGCAAACCTTATCGATGCTTCTGCTCTCAGGAAAGCTACACCGAAGGACGGAATGTGAGTTTTCTCTTATGGGAAAAAAATGATCTCTATGGTTTAGTTCATTTCTAATAGAAATTCAACACATTTTCCTTTGTATTTTAGTATAAGTGAAAATAATTGGCATATGAATGCCAAAGGTAGAACTTTTTTATTGAAATATTTTAAAATTTCAAAACCATTTACATTTTTTTATTCCCTTGATTTCTTGAACATTTTGTAGAGAAAAAAAAAATAAGGGTTACCAAAAGAAAAACAAAATATCTATAAATTTGTTTGCTATGTTAAACATTTTATTGTTTTAATGAATTCAAAGCAGGTTCCACTGGAACTAAAATCTGAATGAATTTCTCTTTTTGTTGTCTGCCTTATTGCCATCATCTTTTTTTGTTTGTTTTTAAGACTGTTACCTGTGTGTGTACAGATAAGCATGGCCTTATCATAAGGCCTAGACAGAATTAAACAAAAGATAGGAATGGTTCTTGCCCTTAAAAAGTTTCTTTGCTAAGAAACCAGTGATTCTAAGTATGCAAAGAGAACCATAAGGTAATTTTTTTCAGGCAAAAGTTGCTTTGTAAAAATCATTTTACTTGTTTTGCTCATTATATAAAATTTAAATGAAATTGTATTGTGTTTATTCAAAAAATTATGAAGACTCAATTGACAATCATATCATTAACCCCTGTCATTCCATAGTGGTAGGTATGGAGTCCTTTCTGAGCATGTTGTCCTCCTCCTCTTTTTCTTCTTCCTCCTCCTCCTCCTCTTCCTCCTCATCCCAATGTTTTTTAAGGCTTTGAACTAAGCACTAAAGCAAGAAAAAAAGCCCGGTCCCTACCCTCAAGGAGCTTGTAATATAGTTGGGAAGATAGGGCACAAATATAACTTAGATGTAGTTTACTCTTCCCATTGTCTCTTTGCTGCAGTAGGGATAAAAATTCTAAAAAGGGAAATAGGAGACATTCTTAAGGTCATAAAATCAGATTTCTTTTCACTGGTCTCAGGGAGCATGATTTGGAGGCAAGAGTACTGCATGTGTTGTCAGAAAGATCTAAGTTCAAATACTGTCTCTTCTACTCGCTATTGTTGTAACAACCTGTCTTGGCCTTACTTCTCAAATTTGTAAAATGAGGAGCTTGGGTTAGGTTTTGAATCTTATGATATTAAGAAGAGACCTATTAGGGATAATCAAACACTAAAAGAGTCCCTTGTATTGCTATAGTTTTGTGGAAAATTATTCATCTTAGAACATTTATAGGTAGGTCTCTTGTTCAATGCCTAGGTGATATAATGATATGAACATTTGGCTCACTGGTTAGAATCCTAGAATTGGAATTTATCTTATCAAGTAATTTGGCTTTTATGTCTCTCTCTTTCTCTAAGGAGTACTCTAACAGAACTATCAAGACAGATAGTTGTCTGTTCTATTTATACCTAAATACAGTAGCTACAGGAATGCAGTTTCCACAAGTATTTAAGTACATATACACACATTTATTGATCATAATCTTTTATGGCTCAAGTTCATACTACTGTTATTTGTAATGCATGGAACCATTTGAGAATTGTGTAAGATATCATTGCCTAATGGTTGATAATATTTTCCTTAAAAAGTTACCCCATTTCTGTCATCAGGGATGGTATTGTTTTGCCTGTTACTCTTTTATTCACTTCAGCTAACAACTAGACTTTTTTTTTTGTTGTTAAGTCATTTTCCAGTTATATCTGATTCTTTGTGACCTCAACTGGGGTTTTCTTGGCGAAGACACTGGAGTGGTTTGCTATTTCCTTCTCCAGGTCATTTCACAGATGAGGTAACTGAGGCAAACAGAATTAAGTGTCTTGCCCAGGGTCACAGAGCTAGTAAATGTCTGAGGTTGGATTTGAACTCATGAAGATGAGTCTTCCTGATTCCAAGCCCAGTGCTCTATCCACTGTCCCACCTAGCTGCCCCTAGACTGTATTGCTTGAAGGCAAATAAAATATAGAGCCTTACTCATGTTTCATGACATCTTAACAGTCTTAATGCAGATGTAACAGAAGGCTATAGATACACCATGCATCCCATACTTCTGTTATTAAAGTTCATTGTTGTATTAGCTTTTAAAATAGCACTACTATGATGATGACATATTTACCTTGTTGCCCTCTCTGACTCCCAGATCACATTGTCTCATAGTGGTATCTAGTCAGTCATTCCTGTCTCACTTCTATTTGTGTAGTATATCTTAGTTGATTAAGTTGATAATTTTGATTTTCTCCCTATGGAAGAATGTACTCTTACTGATGATTTTTTTTCTAATTCAAGTTTTCTTTAAATTCCGTTTCTTTTTCCTAACATACCAACAATACTACATAGTAAGGATTTAGTAAATAACAAATACTTATGGACTTATTAGTAGATACCTGTTGCCTGCTTGATTTGCTTTATCAACTTCTGGTGATGAGCCTTTCTCAACTTAAGCTGGTCATTAAATGACTATATAGCTCTAGTCCAGTGCTCAGACTTTTCAAAATCATGGAAACTCTGAGTTTAGATTTTTCAGTTGTTAAAAATTAATTTGTCAATTAATAAGAATGTATTTTCTCTCCTTTCCAACTCCCCTCCATACTGCAATTGTGGAAAAAAAGGTAAAAACAAAGCCTTGACATAAATATGTATAGTAAAAAAAAAAAAAGAAAAACAAATTCCCACATTGACCGAACATCTCTTATTCTTCATATTTATTCCATTACTTCTTCACCAAAGGTTAGTGCCATCCTTCTTCATCTACCTTCTCAAGTCCTGGTTAGTCATTGCACTGATCAGAGTTTTTAAGTCTCTCAAAGTTCTTCATTTTTACTAAGTTATCATTGCAGTATAATTTTTTCTCTTGGTTCTACTTGCTTCACTCTGCATCACATCATACAAGTCTTCCCAGGTTTCTCTCAAATTGTCCTTTTCATTGTTTTTCACATCATGGTAGTATATCACTAAATTCCTATGCTATCATTTGTTCAGCTATTGGAGAATGACTTTGAGAAGGCAGGATCAGCTCTACCCCATAATGAAACATTGGAATAGGGCCTTAGTAGAAGATACTACTATAACATGTGCCATAAGATAAAAGAAATTTAAAAAAGGAAAATAAATTTAGTATACTACATAGGTTTATATGAGAAATCATTAAGAAAATGCTGTTTTAATTCGTGAGATCCAATCCAAGAAGCATTTATTGAGTGCCTGCTATCTACAAAGTCCAGTGCTAGGAGATGGGTATATATAAAGTGATAAACAATTCTTGCCTTCAAGGAGCTTTCATCTTCCATGAGGGTGAAGGGAATTAAAAGATTTACACAGAAAAATGTAGCCCTGATAATTGGAAGAGAGGGAGAGCACTGTGACTACAAGGAAATCAAGAAAGGCTCCTGAAAGAGGTCACCTTGAAGAAAGTTAGGAATTCGAAGAGGTGCCAAGGACATGCATTTTCAAAATGGAGCCAGGTTATTCAAAGACAAAGGTGTGGAGACGGAAGCCAAAGTTTAGAGAATAGCAAATAGGCCAGTTTGGTTGGAAAGGAGAGCACAGGAAAAGGAGCAAGTAATATGAAATAAGCCTGGCGAGGCAGGTCAGGGTCAGATTTAAAAAAAAAAACAAAACAAAACTTCAAATGCTAAACTGAGGAGTTTGTCATTTATCCTGGAAGCAATAGGGAACTATGGAAGGCTCTTAAGCGTGAGAGTGACATCGTCAGATGTGCTTTAGGAAGATTATTCTGGCAGCTGTGCAGAGAATGAGTTTGAGGAGGGAGTGACTGGAAGCCAGAACTTCAGTTAGGAAGCTGTTACAATAAATAGTGCTGTTGAAGGTCTTAATTAGAATGATGGTTATGAGTAAAGAGCAGAAGGTAGACTATATGTTGGGGAAGTAGATAAACCATAACCTTGAATCAGTGCTGTGCTATATATCATATAAAGACTGTATTTCTTCATGAGAGGGAGGGAGACAGAGAGAGACACTCGGGAGAGAGAGAGAGAGACTCAGAGAGAGACTCAGAAAGAGAGACTCAGAGAGAGACTCAGAGAGAAACTCAGAGAGAGACTCAGAGAGAAACTCAGAAAGAAAGACTCAGAGACTCAGAAAGAGAGACTCAGAGAGAGACTCAGGGAGAGAGAGAGAGAGGGACTCCATGCCTTTGCAATTATGGGTTCTTCATATCTGGAAATTTTTTTGTCTTCTTAACTTCTTTTAAGACTCAGCCCAAATACCACGTTTTGCAGGAAATTTTTCATTGTTTTCTCATCCCTTCAGTTTCTAGTATCTTCTCTATGGAACTACCTTCCACCTACTCTGTCTGTATCTTGTATGTGTTTAGTTTTTAACATCTTCTCTATTTGAGTGTAAACTCGAGTCGAATAATGTATCTGCCTTTCTTCGTATCCTTGGCACTTTAGTACAATGCCTGACACTTAGTAAGCCTATAATAAATATTTATTGACTGACTGGTGTGGGGACTAGTGCTGGGGTTGGATGCAGAAGTCCTGTGTTCAGATCTCACCTTGGACAATTACTAACACTTAGCAAATAATTTAACATCTATATACCTCTGTCAGTTCCCTACTATATATGTATAAAGTAATAGCTTGATTGCAACCTGTGTTGGTGGACAGAATTCCATGGTTGAAAAAAATCACAGATCATTCTTGGGTTTATTTCCTATTAAAAAATATTAGCATGAACTACGACCTTAATAATTATAATCACTTATCTGTTTGTCTTTTGGTTGTTCATATAAACCACTACCTAACACTATGCCTTTGGGGCCTATCATGGCTAAGGACACTTGACTGAGACAAGAATAAGTTTCCATGTTATTCCACTTTTTAAAATAATAAGCTTTAAGATACACCATCCATTTCCTATTGGAACTGGTGGTTCTTTTTAAAGACCTGGAAATAATCCAAAAAGAATGTCTTCAATTTCACAGTATTCTGCTAACCATTAATAATATTACTCAATAAACAGGGCTTTTGTGAATTATATTACAGCCATTTGGCAAACAGTTGAAAACGTAAGCCTTGAGAATATGCCAGTTCCTGGCAATTGCTGTTCTTAAGAGAAAGTGTTTTCAGGGGAAGTGAAAATGAATGAAGAGGGGAAAAAGGGGTAGAACTCAGCAGAATACATGTGTTATTATCTATATTCTGGAGGTATTTTTCTCAAAAGTTAAACTTATTTACCTCAGAAAATTGTAAAACATTATGGTCTAGTAGACTATGCTTTGACTAACAGCCAGAAAAATGAATTAAATCACTCTGGGTATAGTCAAAATAACTCAAATCAACCTTCACTCTTTCCATCCAGGTCTCTTACCTTTACCTACTTTCCTTCTCCAACACCTAAATCTAAACAGTTTCCAAAACTAGACCCACTTCTAAGATAAACCAAAACTCTTCTCCACTCACAAATAAATTCTCATTACTGATGGGGTTCTTGGTGGCTTTCCTTAATGCAATGTTATGTTAATGTAAGACAATGGAGAGTACATAATACACAGGACAAAGAACATTGACCCATTCTTTTGCTTTTGGAATTTTAAACACTTTACGTTTAGCTGGTCTGCATATTATAGAAAATGTAAAACAAATATTCACTCATTAATAAGGCATCATCTTAAGAGTTTTTAATAAATTCTTTTGGTTTGATTATAGTAAAGAAGTAAGAATAGTTGAAAGAATAGATGAGATGTTCACTGGACCCATTTTAGAGATTACTGAACTAGACAAAGAAATCCTAAATTGATTTGCTATGCCCATTTGGTAGGGAAGGGAGTAAAAAACAAAATTCAGTGTTTTATAGTACTTATCGTATTTGAATTATTTCAAAGCATTAGATTTCTCCCTCTATCTCCATTTCCCCAGGTTTCTTTCTCTTTCCCTCCACTCTTCCCTCCCTCTTGCCCTCTCCCTCCCTTTCTCTTGCCCTCTCCCTTCTTCACATTGTTTTACCTTCCTTTCCCTTCTCTAAATCCTTCCCTTCTCTTAATCCTTCCCTTTCCTTAATCCTTTCCTCCCCTCTATCTCCCTTTCCTTCCCCTTCTAACTTTCCCCCTTTCCTTCCCTCCCTTCTTTCTCCCCTGCTTTTCCCTCTTTCTTCCTCTCTTTACCTCCCTCTCTGTCTTCATTTCATCTCTCTTCATCTCTCTTCCTTTTCTATTCTTTTTCTGTTTCTCCAATCTTTTGTCTCTATATCCATCTGCATCTAGACAGCTAGATAGCTCAATGGATAGAGAATTGTTGTTGTTGTTGAATTGGATTTAAGTGAGGGAGGGCTGTGCAGTCACTAGCCTCACTTTCTCCTCCAGAGCC
The DNA here is from genome assembly GCF_900497805.2 of Vombatus ursinus. NCBI lineage: Eukaryota > Metazoa > Chordata > Mammalia > Diprotodontia > Vombatidae > Vombatus > Vombatus ursinus. The sequence goes on from NW_020954576.1 coordinate 35,809,147, forward strand.
ATCTGGGTCCAGTGGCCGCATATAGATCAGGATGACTGGAGATGGCCCAGGATGCCATCTCCCAGTGGGAGACCTTAGCCTTTTAAAGCTAGGGTCTTTACCAGGTCTCAATTTGACTAAGGTAACACCCATTCAGTGATGAAGGCTAAGTAAAAAAATTGGATTAGAACATAGGGTATGGAGAGTTCAAATTTGGCCTTAGATACTTTACTATCTAGGTGACTCTGGGCAAGTCATTTAACCTCTGTTTGCCTCACTTTCCTCATCTATAAAATGGGTATAATAATGGCAACTATCTCCCCTAGTTGTTACGAGATAAAATGAAGTAATAATTGTAAAGCACTTAGCACAGTCCCTGAGGCAGTGTAAGTACTATATATTAGCTATTATTATTTTCTCTCTGTCTCTCTCTATATCTTGCTGCATTTATCTTTAAAATTTTTTTCTTTTTTTCTTATACTTAGAAAAAATAAGTCTTCAAAGGAAAAAAAAAGCTTGTTTATAAATCAACATTGCCCTTCGTAAGGGCAATCCCCATATATGAGACTAATCGTTGTTAGTTTCCCTCTCTGAAAGTCTGGCCTTAGAGAAGGGAAGGTGAGGTGCAGCCTGCATGCAGTCTTGGACTCCTTTGCCTTCCTTCCATCTCCGTTGCCTTTAAGAGGCTTCTGGCCAAGTGTGATGCAATGATCAGTACATTAGCCAAGCAGGGCCACTTTGCTGGCTCCTTAACGATTCTTTCATCATTTTGTGACATCATTACCTGCAAGGGTGGCCAAGCCTTCATAGAGCAATTTATTAGTATCCATGAATAGTTTCTCTTTTATTCTTTGGCTCTGATTTGTGACCCTTTTATAACATTAATCACAGCTCTTATGAATTAACTACAATCAAACTCTCAGTATGCATTATTGTTAGTATTATAAGTAGCAGAGCTAGCTTAAAACATTTCATACAATAAACCTTCCTACTATTCAATAATCTGAGCTGTGCCAACACATTCTCAGTATGTTCTGTTATAAACCCACAGTATGAGACATCCAGGACTACCTTGGGTTATGGTTCTCATACACTAGCTTTTAATGCCCCTCACCCTGACCCTTACTTTTCATAAAATATTTATACTTTTAAAAAATGCTTTATTTTTAATTGTAATAATAAAGTTAGTAGCTATGAATTAATTGAAAACTTATCTTTGTTTCTTGCTTTACTTCCATAAAACTAGCCCCAAGGTAGCTACTATCATGGCTAGATTATTGGCTATACATTGTGTGAGTCAAGATTAAGAACTTCATCCTCTTTCTGCCACATGATGAAATCATTCATCTTTGATAAGCACTGAAATTAGTTCCTTTTGAAAAATAAGGCTATAGGCTATCAAAGTCATCTAAATTCCAATAGAGTGATGTTAAACTCTGAAATAATGGTGAGCTATGAGTGCATCTTTACCAGGTTTTCCTACTCTTTGCACGATCCAATGTTAATGCATTTTAAAGGGATTAAAGGAAGAGATTTTATAATATCTGGAAGTTCCCCAAGGTCTATAGTACCCTTTGTCTAGACTGATGACTTTAATTTTATATAGGAACTGAGTCAGAGAATAATCATTAGATGGGAGTTAGTAAGCCTGGCTTATTTGATGTATAAGAAGACTTTTGCAAATTAAAGAAATATCCTAATTTTAGACTCAGTTGAATTTAATTCTGCAACATTGATTAAACATGTAATACATAAAAGGTGTAATGCTAAATAGGGGTATAATAGCAAAAATGAAAGTCCTTGACCTCAAAGAACTTGCATTCTCTTGGAAGTCTGGAACATATATGTACATAGGGAAAAACAAGGTAATCCCAGTGAGTGGGCAAAGGGAGACAGAGATGGAGAGATGCACAGAGACATACATATACAGAGACACCCAGAGAGAAATGGTTACCTGCAGACAACCAACACAGAGAAAGAAATACACATAGATCCACTCCCCCCCCCCCCCCCCCCCCCCCCCCACAGATTGACAGAGGGACAGATACATAGAAAGACAGAGACTGCCGCAAACTGCAGTTTGCTGCAGACTGAGAGAGACAGACACACAGACAGATATACACACAGAGACAGAGAGATTGCCACAGAGAGAGAGAGACAGGCACGCAAACACAGAGAGGTATAGAGACAGTTACAGAGAGAGAGGGAGGGGAACACAGACTGAGAGATAAACACACAGAATGAGAACACACAATTTTGAACTTGACAGTTAGGGAAGGCCCCATAGAAGTTAACAATAAGCATTTATTAAGCACCTACTTTGTGCCAGGCACTGTGTTAAACACTGTATACTTGAAATGACACTTGAACTGAATCTTGAAAGAAGATAAGTAGATAAGACTTTGGAGATCCAGAGATGAGGAAAGAGATCCTTCTAAGCATAGGATGTGGATTGAATGAATGCAGAAAGGTGGGCAAATGAATGTTGACTTCAGGGGACAGATTTTATTCCGGTGCCTCTAGAATGTATAGTGCGTGATTACAAGAGAATATATTTTGCCAAACAAATTGTAAAGGAATTACTAACTGATCGAAGTCCTCCACCTTCCAGGGTCCTGGGTCTGAGCATATAGGCATTTGAATAGGGGAGACAACAGGTATTTAAATAGGTGTATATGTAAGATACATATGCCTAAATCTTTGGGAGGATGGCTGCAGCAGTCGGGGGCTGCAGGTCTCCTAAAGAAGGTGATATTTGAGCTGAGTCTGGCAGACAGGCAGGGACTCCAATATGGAAGGTGGAGGTGAAGAGAGGATTCCAGAAAAGGAAGGAAGTCAGTACAAAGGCACAGTAAGGATAACTAGGGCATAGTAAGTGAGGAAGAACAAGTTGGCCTGTATGGCTGGACTATAGAATATATGGAGGAGAGTAATATGTGAGAAGATTAGAAGTATAGGAAGAAGCCAGGTTTGAAGATATTTTGAATGGTAAATAGAGCATGTCAGGTGGGAATAACCCTCACTGGGGGATCTTTCTGTTACAATATTCCAGTTGCTATTCTCTTTTGCTTTCCTCCTTTTGGCTGGACCTCTTCACCCCACCCAACCCCCCATCACCATCTCTTTAGGAAGGCGCTACTAGGTACTAACACTAGGTACTAGTACTCTACTAGGTACTAGGCAAGACCTACCCTCTGCTTCCCAATGGGGGTGAGCTAGTCCTTCTAGGCTTTATTTCTCTCTCCCCTTCCCCTCCCCAATTCCAACAGCACATGTGGATACTTACAATTCTTGGATGAGTTAACTATCATACTGTTAGAAGACCATCAGGCCTTACCATCTGCCTTGCTGCTGCATCTTAAGATCCTTTGGGCCTTGACATTTGCCCTGTTTCTCCAAGATCCCTGTCGCTGCCATCTGACCTATTGATGCACTTAAAGAATCCCTGTCAGGTAGAATTTATTAAGTACCTACTATGTACCAGGTTCTGTGCGAAGTGGATACAAAGAAAGGCAAAAAAAGTCCCTGTTCTCAATGAGCTCATGGTCTAATGGGGAGAAAACAACTATGTACAAATAAGCTATATACAAGGATAAGAGGAGAGGTAATTCCAGAGGGAAGAAACTAATATTAAAGAAGACTGGAAAAGGCTTCTTGAAAAAGATGGGACTTTAGCTGAGACTTAGAAGTCAGAGAAGCCAAAAGGGAGAAAAAAGTGCTCCAGTCATGGAGGACAGACTATAAAAAAGCTCATTTGGCAGGTAGAATATCCTGAAAAGCAAGGGGCCTCAGTGTCACCAGATTGCTAGTGGGGAGGAGCAAGGTATAAGAAGCCTGGAAAGGTAAGGGTGGGGCCAAGTTATGAAGGGCTTTGAAAGTCAATCAAAGGATTTTATATTTTATCATGAAGGTGATAGCAAGTCACAAGGTTGATTGCATAGAGAGGGATATGATCAGAACTGCATTTTAGGAAAATCAATTTGATAGTCAATTGGAGGGTGGATTCGAGTGGAGAGAGATTTCAGGCAGGGAGAGCAACCAGCAGGCCATAGCAATTGTCTGAGAATGAAGTGAGGAGGATCTGCCCCAGAGTTAGGGGCTGTATCAGAGGATTCAAGGAGTCTACAAGAGATATTAGAAAGTGGACACAGCCAAACTTGACCACTGAGGGTGGGGGATGAGAAAGAATGAAGAATTGAGAATACCTAGGGTCACTGAGAGAAGGGTGGCCTTTGCTATCTGATGCACTGCTGACCTCTTAGGATGTCTGGGTCTTTCCTTTTGTAGCTGAACCTTCTATCATGGATCATCTACCCTGACTGCATAAAATACGAACTTCTTGAGAGTCAGGGACTGTCTTGCTTTTTAATTTTTATCTACAGTGCTTGGTACAGTGTTTGGCACATAAGTGCTTAATAAATGGTTTATCATTCATTTATTCATTCATTGATCCCAGAAGTAGTACCTTTGTCTCCTTGAGGCTAGGGATCTTTAATGAATCTGGGCTCCTTTCGTATGAAGATGACTTCATTATTTAAATTATTGGAGGCTCCTCTGGACCTCCATATTTTATTATGTGAAAACTTGGGGAAAATGTAAAAATTGAGGAATCTATATGTTTTTAGATGGTAATAGAGGCTGTTATGATTTAAGGGAAGTTTACCAAAAACCCTACTAGTATAATAACTGAAAATTTGTAAAATATACCATACTATACAACTACAAGAGCAGGGATGGGGATTACACCCTTGAGGCCACATGTGGCCTTTTAGATCCTTGGATGCTGCCTTTCAACTGAGTCCAAGTTTTACAGAACAAATCCTTTTATTAAGGGGATTTGTTCTGTGAAATTTGGATTCAGTCAAAGGGCCGCACTTGAGGACTCAGAGGGCCACATGTGGCCTCGAAGCTGCAGGTTCCCCATCCTTGTACGAGAGGATACCTGGAAAAACAAGCATGATATTTAGGGATGTGAGTACAAGTAAATTAAATGTATTATGTGTAGTTTAAGATAGGACTATGAGGGAAACACAAAATTGTGTTCCTTCCCCCCAAAATGCTTACAGTTTAGTAAGGAAGATAGCACAATTAGCCACAATATAAATGGGAATATAAATGTATACAAGAAATGCAAATAAAGTGTTATGAGAACCCAGAGGGGATCGTTTTCAATAGATGAAAATCTGGGTTTAAAGAAAAGATAAGGGGCAGCTAGTGGTGCAGTGGATAGAGCACCAGCCCTGAAGTCAGGAAGACCTGAGTTCAAATCTGACCTCAGACACATAACACTCACTAGCTGGGTGACCCTGGGCAAGTCACTTAACCCCATTGCCTAGCCAAAAACAACAACAACAACAAAAAACCCCACAAAAAAAGATAAATTAGAGGATAATAATGTACTTACCAATAGGATTTTTTTAAAGCAAGTAACTTTAGTAAATCTAAAATGCAATTTGATTTGTAAAAATTGAATTCATAAAAGAACTTTTAGGAACATATATTCTTCAAGGCATATTGGCATATATTATGGCTTGAGACAAAATGGTTGAATAACCAAAGCATGGAAGGAGCATTAACAAATACATATATTTTCATAGAATTATGAACGGTGATCATGTCTTAGTTTTGAACATTAAACCAATCTTTACTGAACCCCTACTATGTGCACAGTAACAAGCAGTGAATTCTGGTATGGTTACTTGGAAGTATAGAATGACTCTCATAAGATGCAAATTATTATTCAATGACAAACCCCAGTTATTTTAATGAAAAGTAGAATCTAGTGAAAATAAATGATGCTGGCCAATAGTGGAAGTCTAAAATAGATCCTTAATATTTTGCCAACAAGTCTTCCCTGCTAGGGCATTTTACTCTCCTTACCTTATAGAACCATAATTTGTCATTCTAGCAACTGGACAAGTACCACAGACTACGTAAAGGTTCTCTCAAATCAACTTTTCAAGACAAATTTAGTTGTATTTAGTTTGTTTTTAGTATTTAGTTTGTATAGCACTTTACAAATGTAATCTCATTGACAACCCATGGAGTTATGTGCTACTATTACCACAATTTTACAGATGAGAAAACTGAGGCAGACAGAGGTTAAGTGACTTGCCTAGCTCACACAGTATTTGAGTAAAGATTTGAACTCAGGTCTTCCTGACTCCAATCTGAGTGCTCTATTCACTGAGCCACCTAGTGGGAGAGATCACAGGGCCTAGAGAAACCACTGGCATAGCCATCACCACGGGAGAAAATGGAGAAATTGGAGCTCACTCTTGGAACTTTCTATTTTAGCTAAGTCTTTCTTGCTAACAGGGCTAAGCTGGGTTTTTACCTGTTCAAGGATTGCATGTGCGTGCTCTACATTTTGGTTTCCTGAGATAAAGCCTTGGTCACTCTGCCCTGAAAGGGGCAGTTTGAATCATAATGAAATAAGAGAAATTAAGAACCAGACATTTCAAATGTATCTTTTAGTTTTGTGCTTGTAGTCTTGATGTGCAATGTGTTGGCCTTTAAAAATTAATTTCTCTTTTCCTATCCTAAATAGACTGAATAAACTCCTTGATTGAATACTGAGACTGTTCCTTCCATTTTTGTCTTTGTTTTCCCAAATCAGTGACTTGTACATGGGAGGTACTAAATAGAAACTAGTGAAATGGAGGTAGGAATTCTAAGAAGCAGAGCTGAGGAGAGAGAGAGAGAGGGAGAATTTCAGATATAGGAGATAGTCTAGACTAGAGGCAGTTGGTAGTGCAGTGGATAGAGCACTGGGTCTGAAGTTAGGAAGACTTGAATTCAAATTCGGCATCAGATACTTTTACCCTGGGTAAATCACTTTGCCTTGGTTTCTTCAACTTTAAAATGGAGATAATAATAGGACCCACCTGCCAAGGTTGCTGTGAAGATCAAATGAGGTAACATGTATAAAAGAGCTTTAGCTCTTAACAATGCAGGGCACATAGTAGGTGTTATATAAATGCTTATTCCTTCTGTGCAAAGGCAGGAGAGGGAATGTTGCATGTGTGGGATAGTAAGTCCACTTTGACCAGAATATAGATTATATTTTTTAAATTCTGTCATTTCAGTCATGTTTGATTATTTGCCATTCCTTTTGGGGTTTTCTTGGGAAAGATACTGGAGTGGTTTGCCATTTTCTTCTCCAGCTCATTTTACAGATGAGGAAACTGAGGCAAACAGAGTGAAATGACTTGCCTAGGGCCACACAGTCAGTAAGTGTCTGAGGTCGGATTTGAACTTAGGATGATGAGTTTTCCTAACTCCAGATTTGGCTCTCTATCCACTGTACCGCCTAGATGCCAACACAGTGTATGAGAGGGAAATAATATGATGTTCATTTTAAAAGCCAGATTTGGGCTAGATCATAAAGGGTTTTTAGTGTCAAATGGAATATTTTTGTATTTTATCCTCAGGCTTACAGGGAACCACTGAAACTTTTTGAATGGAGGAATAACATTGCCAGACTTTTGCTTTAGGAATATCATTCTGGCAGCTGTGCGGAGAATGGATTGAAGAGAGGATAGGGTGGATACAGTGAGACCAAGTAGGAGGCTATTGCAGTAGTCTAGATGAGAGGTGATTAGAGCCTTCATGAGGGTGGCTATGTGAGTGGTGAATGTGTATTTTGGAAATGTCATGGTCCCCACACAGGGTCAACTGTAGGTCAAATGCTGCCATAGTTGATATCTTCATTTCTTTTATCTCTGCATTTCCTGGGCACTTTCCTCCTTTACTTCCAATTCATGGTGCCCAGTTTTCATTGGCCTTTAGTTTATGTCCTAACACTTGGAGTTGCTATCTCTAAGTAAGAGAGAAATGAGCCACTAGGTGAATGATCATGTTTCTTTACTAAAGCAGCTGATGTGATGGATTGGAGGTTCAATGTTCAGCTATTCTGGAAACAAAACTTTTGGCCCACATTTCGGGGTTTGCTTCATTCCTGATTCCCACATTCCCCCAGCTTTAGATTTGTTGAGTACCAAATATACTCTGTGCCTGCTGGCATTGCCTTTTTACCTGGTTGGAGAACAACCAGCCCGGGTTTCTTCTTGCCTCAGAGGAAACCCAAGCATAGAGTGGCAGTTGGTCAGCTGTAGGCATACCATAAGGTTAGACTAAGTACAGCCCTATGTGGAACAATTAGATGGATCCTACTTAGTCTCAGATGAGAAAACCAGTAATAATTGGTTTTGATGTAAAGAAGATTTGATTTTGTTGTAAGGAAAAATATCGCAACAACTGAAATCATCCAAGACTTGAATGACCTTGTTGTGGAGATATTTTCTGTTACTTGCTACCTGGGTGGCCTTTGGCAAGTAAGCCACTTTAGGCCTCATTAGCCTTATCTATAAAATGAAGAGGTTGGGTGAGATGACCTTCTTGGTCCCTTCTAGCTCTAAATCCTACAATACTATGTTGTAGAGGAAATTTCCACATTGCCTGAGAGGTTGGATGACATGATCTTTAAGCTTCCCTCCATTTCTAATAACCTACAGTTCTTTTAGAATCATCCTCCAATCATAGTCCAAATGCTGCTGATGCTGGGGAGATTTCTATCTTTCCCCTACCCCATGACTTTTTTGTCTTGTTATATGTTGAGAGCAAGTCTCTTTTCAAGTCACGATCAATAAGTGGAAAATTGATATTAAATTTTTGCCCACTGATAGGTATACACCTACACCCCCTAACTTCCTGGGAAGTAACCTTTAGTAGATGTTATTGACTGACATGTTGACAGTTTGTAGTGGATAACATTAATGGTGGCTCTGATGGCATGTGAAGACTTGAAACAATTTATTGAAATAATTTAGGCAAAACTCTCTTATTATTGACAAGATGGTTCATTGTTTTTCCACTCGTCAGAAATACTGAGTTTAAGGAACGATTACCTTGTTCTCCATTTCACTTTGCCAAGAGAAACATGGCCTTGGTTTTTGAGAACCTGAACTAGGCCGAGAGCAGTAGTCATACATTAAAAACTGATGTGTCAGGGAAGCTGGGCCTGCTCAGTGTGGAGAATCATCATAATGCCACTGCTTCTGATTTGCCAAAGAGTATTAGAAACAATTCAAGCCAGGCTTTAAATTTCAGCACACAAATAGCATGCAACTACACTCAATCTGTGGACTTTTTAATTACATGAGAATTACCAACTAGTGGAAGGATAATTACTGAGTAAGGAGTATGTCATTGAAGGATAAATACATGATTATTTCTGTCTTCTGAATGGCAATGCATGGTAATTGCTTTTGGATCTGCTAATTGTAATTACATAGTAATCCATAGGTGCAAATGGTCCTGCATTTACCATTAAACCTTTGATGTTACTATTCAATTAAATACTAGTTACATTAAGGTGGAACCCTGTAACTTGTCATAGGCTAAAAAAGTGTATTGGGCATTGAGTTCAGTCTCTTTGTGTAGAGGGGACTTTTTTTTTAATCTACACTTCCCTTTCAAGCTTTTAAATTCATTGATCATTGATTATCACTAGCTAGAGTTTCATCAGTATTTTCTTTGTGACTGGAGGAATGATTGGGGTGGGTTCACTTGGACGAGGTTTGACTGGATCAAAAGATATATGAATACTCAGAAGTTTTATCTTTATTAAGATGATTGCCATAGCCAGACAAAAGAAATTAAACTGGAACTGAGTCACTTGAATTACAATTGAGTTGCTAGGTACAAAGGTAAAAAGAAGCTGTGAATAGAGCATGAGAACAAATTATTGTTATTAAAGAGATTTAGGCTCTAAAAATTTCTAACATAGTAGGCCTGATCGGACTGATGAGAAGGGAGCAATTTGCAGACTTTAGGAGGTTCTCTAATTCTATTAGGCCATTTGAGTACAGCCTAATAAATTACCTCTTTCAATTCAGTAAGTGGTGCCCTACTGACCTCCAAAAACTGAGCAGTTTATTTCCTTCTCGCTTAGGCTGATTCTCTTCCTTCTTGGAACAAAGGAGGGGAAGGAGCTGTTTGCTTGGTCCCGGCCTTTTTATTTAGCATGGGGTTTGCATGGGGAGGAGTGTCAATTTCCCCCTCTCCATGCACCCTCTTTTCACATAGCTATGGCCTTCTTCTATCGTTAGAGCTGTTTAGCCTGGTTTGCAACTCTGCTAGAGAAAAGTAAGAAAAGCTATGTAGTGTTCTGGTAATTCTGAGAACCTACTCCTCCACTCAAAGTCCTTTTCATTATGTGTGCCTGAAAACCCCTGTGTACACTTGCTAGTGGGTAGGGACAGACCATCTCCAGTGACCATTGGGCTAGGAGAATCCTGGAGTCCAGGATAAGGGTTATCTCTGTAGCTCGTACCCTCCAGATAGAAGAGCATTGGCTTCATCATCTGGACTTAGCAGTGGATATGGGCTCAGTTTAAAATTAATGTCAACATAAATGTTTGTCTTCTATTAAGAAAACTTTACAAATAAGTGAATGGCATAACAGAGGGCTGGCCTTGAAGCTAGGGAGCACTGGATTCAGGCTCTCTATCACATACTTGCTCTGTGGCTGGGGACAATTCATTCAACCTCTCAGTGTCCACAGGAAACTCTAGGACTCTATTATAGATGGGTTGGGGTTGTTTACCTGTATTACTGGAGAGGGAATTTCTAGGATCTTGATAAGATCATAGGTACAGACAAGATAAAATAAATTGTCCCCTGAATTTATGGGGATTCCGAAAATATAGTCTGACCAACCCTTTTGACCAACTCTCTCTCCCTCCCCCTGCCCTAAATATAGCAACATCAGACTGGTTGGAGACTGAACTGTTATCTACGAGCAGACTTTCAAGATAACTGAACCATACTCTTTTAGGGTAAAAATTTTAAAACATTTTAATTGTTTTCGATAGTTTTTTTTGATAGATTGCCTATGACAATAATAAAAACATTATTACTTACTTCCCTGCCTTCTTAAAGAGATTATATCGAACATAATTTTGCCTTTTCTTGAAGATGTGGGGTCACTGTACGTATCATCTTTTGTACTGTGCTACAGTGTAGGGATGCTCAGAGTTGAGTTGGATAGGACTGTACTCAATAGCTCCAGGCTAATATGCTTTTTTGAGTCACAGTGTCTGCTTTCTGTAGTTTTTTCTGTCTTCTTGCTGTCAAGTTATCACTTCTTCCTGCTGTCAGTGTGCTTAGCTCTAGCAGCACTTTCCCCCCACCTTCTATTTTGCTGATTTCATTCTATGGTGGGTTGGAAAACTAGAGATTGTGAGGAGGAAAGCCTGGGGGCTTACCTGTAAGTAAAATGCATGAGCTTTAGTGACTTTGTGACTTATGTTTGGGCTGCTCAGAGGCCCATTTTGCTTCCTTCTGTGTTCTCCTTTGCCTTTTAGAGAGTTTAAGCTCCTGAATGGTAGCCTTAGATAAATGGAATGTTACTATAGTTATGTGATGCATACTTTTTTTTCCTTCCATATGATTTTTCCTACTTTTCCTGTGATCTATTTGTATATAAACAAACAAAAATCGACTGGATAGGGGCAGTACTGATAATTTTTTTTTCTTTGCTCTGGTAGTTTAACTTTGAAGATCCTTGCACGCCTAACAGTGACAAAAGGGATGTACTCTAGCTTAATGATCTGGAAGACTGAAGTGCCATTGTGTATTATTAGAGGATAATGTAATAAAATCAGTTTCATCAGTGTCCCCAAGATTCAGTGATTATTCAATGATTTTCCTACCTGAGCATGTCAAAGTATTTGACTGAAACTCTTGGTGAAGTTGATTAGTCATCTTTGAGAAGCCATCAAGTTGATAGAAGTTAAATGAATCAATGATAAAGGTCTTCAACCTTGATATCATAGCCATTGCGGAGTCTTGTAATTTGAACATCCAGGGACATATCAGCGGGAATCCAGTTGTTACAGAAGAAACTAAAGCATAATTGAAACTGACAAATGATCAACTGGAGATTGTGGAAAACATTATGTAGAAAGCCATCTGGTTCAGGGCCTGCATAAAGTATAAGATTTTAAATAAATTTAAAGTCAGTAGAAAAGATGTATATATTTAGACATCTGGCCTCAGAAAATTGAGAAAAGTTGTGGTAGGAATTTTGCAGTGTTTCTCACCCATAGTTCTTGTATTTCAGCTTCTTACTGTAATTGATTAAGTGACCAACAACTTGACTTAAAAGTCATTTTGCAAATCAAAGGGCAGATCTGTATGTGGTAATGGTATAGAAAAGACTGATGGTCTCCCCTTAGTTTGCACTGTGGATAGAACATTGGGCTTGAAGTCAAGAAGAAATGAGTTCAGATCTTGTCTTAGATACTTACTGGCTGCATGATCCTTGGCAAACCTAACTTTTCTCATCTGTAAGGTGAGGATACTAGCACCTACCTCATAAAGTAGTGAGAATTAAATGAGATATAATATGTAAAGTGATTTGAAAAATTTAAAGCCCTTACAAATTCTAGCTATTATTCAGACATAACTACACATAGGTATCATGTACTGATAGCAGGGCTGTCTTTGAAAACAAAGGACAAGGAATATGGTAGTATGGTTATATTATAGCAATTGTTTTTATCCTTTGGAAAAAAAGATTCTTCTGTGTTCACAATTTTCAAAACTTAAGAGATTTAGGGGAAAGTCTCCTTGGCTAGATCCTATAGGAAAGATCTGTGCAAAGGCTTGGATAGAGATGAGGAGGGGTTGGGATCCGTACCAGTGGAGACCACATTAATTAGATAACAGATCTATCAATGAAAAAGTGAGGCACATGTCTAAGTTCACTTTGCAAAAAAAAAACCAAAACACAAAACAACAAAACCCCACCTCCCACCTTTTCATGCATCCTCTGTTGATGAGTTCTTGAATGTGACCAGCTTACATGGCATACTAAAAAAAATATCTTCAGAATTATTTGCATAATATTAAGTGGTCAATAGGGGCAACTAGATGGTGCAGTGAGTGGATAAAGTACCAGATCTAGGGTCAAGAAGATCTGAATTCAAGTCTGACCTCAGATACTTACTAGTTGTGTGACCCTGGGCAAATTACTTAAGGCCTATTTGCCTCAGCTCTTCATTTGTAAAATGGGAACACACTGGACAAGGAAATGGCAAACCACTCCATTATCTTTGCCAAGAAAACCCTATGGCAGACTATGTCTGTGGGGTCATGTAGAGTCAGACATGACTGAATGACTGAACAAGTGACTAAATGAGTTTCTTCTTTGTGGGAAGAAGTTTTTTTTTTCTTTCATTTTTGTATGTATATTCATATTGCCTAGTTCAGTGCTTGACATATGCCCTTAATAAATGCCCAGTGGATTAAATTGACTTTGAATCCAGATCAATTGTTACCATTTAGCATCCATTTGATGTAGATCCAGAAATGATGGGATTCTATTAGCTCTCTTAGTGAAAATTCAAATGCAAATAAAGCATCTCTTTGAGTCATTTCCTTGTGTCTGCTTTAGCTAATGGTATTTCACCGTCATTTCTCTCTAGAAAGGATATGAGAAAGAATTAGTGTTTCTATTATGATTGCTAAAAAAAACATCCTGGTGTTTTTGGATAAAAGTAAGTTATTTGTACCTAGAACCATTGCTCTTCTTTAGTGGCAAAATGTTCTTTAATTATAGGTTTTTAGACAACAAGGACTTCATCTTGGTAGTGTTGGCTATAGTGCATTGCCAACATCATATACTTATTAAGTGGAGATGATGATGGACATGCTGGACCTAGGCAGGTCTATTTTCATTTTGCCAATTCAGATTTTTTTTTTATTTTTTGAGTCAAGACTCAGACTCTTTTGAGAAAGAAAAAAAAAGTGTCTGCAATAGACACTATTTAATTCAAAAGATTTTTCAACCACGTGATTTACCCCATCAGCTTCTATAGTGAAAGCCAAAAATTCAACAACAGTGAGAGGTTCCGCAAGCACTGTGTGTAGTTGCTCTCCAGAAGACAAACTACGTATGTAATCACTCTGACAGGGCCCATAGGTTTCACATCCATCACCTACATCATCTTCTATTCAAAAAAACAACACTCAAAGAATAAAAGTAATGTTGTCAAGGGAGTAATGTCTTCAATTATAAAGAATAATTATGAAGGAAATGGAAAAGACTTGAGGCGTTTTCTCCTAGTCACATTCCTCCCCTGGCCAAGGCTTGACAATGGGATTGGGGCAACAGAAATGAATGAATTGAAGAGTTAGTTATGTTTCTTTCTATGTTCTTCGAGTCTCCACGAAAGCTAATGTCTCAGTTTAGCTTTGTCTTGGACACCAATGTGGGAGTCAGTTATTTTATCATTATATTTGGCTTCATCACGGAGAATGCTTGCAGTGGATCATAACCCTTTGTGAAGACCAGCAGGGCTCCACAGTGGATCTGCCCCCCTAGGGCCACCAATGAGATTGCTTTGCATTCTGAGTCAGTGACTGAAACCCATGACCCTGGGGCACAACTAATACAGTGGTTAGGGAAATGATAGTGGGTTAGTCTGCTTCAGACATAATTGCTACAACACAACTCTGTCTAGTCTCAGTTTTCCTATTCAGGAAGTAACAATGAATAGGGTAGTCAGAAATGTAGAGATAATATGCAGTATGGGAGAATTTTAGCACACTCTTAGGGTGCCTGCTCAGAATTACTTCCTCTTTATTTCTTTGTAGGAAATAATTATCAGTAATATAGCCAACCATATTGAAAAAAAAGGGAAGGCTCTTTTTCTTGTAACTGAGTAGGAAGGAAGAAAGGAAACATACATTTATTACTATTCTTTATTACTTAGGTGCCAGGCACTAGTCTAAGTGCTTTACAAATACTATCTTATTTGATGCTTATAATAACCTTGGGATTAGATGCTGTTATTATCCTCATTTTACAGTTGAGGAAAATGAGGCACATAGAGAGACAAATTGACCAGTATTATACAGCTAGTAAATGTCTGAGGCTGAATTTCTTTTTTTTTTTTCCTTTTTTTTTGGGGGGGAGAGGGGTCTAGGCAATGGGGTTAAGTGACTTGCCTAGGGTCACACAGCTGTCTGAGGCCGTATCTGAACTCAGGTCCTCCTGAATCCAGGGATGGTGCTCTATCCACTGCACCACCCAGCTGCACCCGAGGCTGAATTTCAACTCCGAATTTCCTGACTCCTGGTCTCGCCACTCGACCACTTATAGATAAATTTAACTTAAAAAAATTAATACTTTAAAAATGAATAGTTAATTCTTTCATTTTAACTTTTTTTCCCTTTTAAATTATTCAGATTTTTTTTTCCACAGGAAAAACAATGAAGAGGCAATGCATTGTGGAAAGAATGCTAGACCTGAAGTAATGAGACCTTAGATCAAATCCTCATTCTACTGTTCTGAGACTTTGAGCAAATCACTTAACTTGTCTGATCTTTACTTTGCTAATCTATAACATGGAGCTATGATACTTTTAGAAGAGGGTAATTGTGAAGCTCATCAGGGATGATGTGTATGTAAGGTGCTATGCCTCAACTCTTCATTCTCTCTTGCGCCCCAATCCAATCTGTCTCCAATACCTGTTGATTTTACCTTCTTAACATCTCAGGAATAACCTTTTCTCTCCTACGACATTGGTACTGTCTTTATAGGCCATCGTCATCTCATCCTTGAACCACTGCAATAGCTTGCTGACTGGTCTATTTGCCACAAATCTCTCTCTTCTCCAATCCATCCAAGCGATTAAATCCTCTGTTTGGGGTTAACTATCCCTCATCATCTGATCCCTTCATACCTTTTCAGTCCTCTTATACCTTATGACTCCCCATATATACTGCAATTCAGTGACAATGGGTTACTCTTCCTTGTACAAAAACTCCATTTCTCAACTCTCCATGTTTTGACCAGCTGTTCCCCATGCCAGAAATTATCTCCTTTATCTCTGCCTCCTAGTTCCTTCAAATTCCATCTAAAATCTCACTTTCTACAGGGAGCCTTTCCCAAACTTCTCTCTGTTGATTATCTCCAATTTATGCTGTCTATAACTTATTTGTATGTAGTTGTGTGCATGTTGTCTTCCTCATTAGATTGTAAACTCCTTGAGAATAGGGACTGTCTTGTGCTTTTCTTCATGCCTCCAGTGTTTAGCTTGGTGCCTTGCACTAGTAGATACACAATAAATGTTTATTGACTGACTGACTACCTTGCATATGAAAAGTGCAATATGTTACTATTATGAAACATGCTGGGCAAAATCCTCCTTAAAATGTCAAAATAATGATTTTGTTCATTGTTACTTTTTTGTAGAAGCTCGGACAAAAAATTGTTATCAATTGCTCCAAACCATAAAACACCACCTACAGAAAAATAGCTTATTATGGGAAAATACTTTTATTCTAACTTCAAGTTTGACTTCCATTAAATAAGTTTAATACAGATCTCCTCTCATCCTATTAGTAAAGGGCTCCTATCATGGAGGGATAGGAAGCTGATACCCTTTCAGACTTTATTCCAACCTTTGCATTTCTTGCATTTGATTTCCAATTCTGTGGGTATACAATTTGTTTTTTAGGAGTAGTATGGACATTTTGGGAAGTTATAACAATGCTTTCATACCTAGAATGGTGTAAATGATGATTGAACTTAAGTAGTTCTTTTAGTCTTTGTCTGAATTAGACATTGCGTATCAAAGAACCTTAGTCAAATTATGTCGATTTTGATGTCTAGATAAAACTTTAAGTTTTTAGATGATTCAACTTTTAAACCAACCAGCCCATTAAATTTGGGAATATATGTAGATACATACTGCATTGCTGTTACAAAAAGCCAACCATCATATAGAATTGCTACATTTTTCTAAAACATTGTACTTGGGAAGTAGAGATTTTCATTTAGTCTCTACCATTATTATGTATGCTTTTTGAGGTCAAGACTATTAATTTTTGTTTTTATATCCTCACAACCTAACATAATGCCTTGTGCAGGGTAGAAGTTATGTGCTTATTGAATGAATGACTGTATTTTAGTTGAAATATACTTATTCTAGCAAATAATATGAATGTTACATGATTTCAATTCAGTTATCTTTATTTCCAACATGATGTTTTCTTATTAATATAACAGAACTTAAAGAATGCTCAATTAAAAACACGGTCCAAAGGAAAATGAATACATTGTCTCCATAGTATAAATTTAAATCTACTCAGTGCTTGGGGTTTGATTTTCTGGTATTATTGTTATTGTGTGAACGATGCTAATGTCTTAAATGGATAATCTCAGAACCTATAAAGTAACAGCAACATTTCCCCCCTCTGTTTTTACTTTAGTGTGATCATTGTTTGCCCCTTTATAATGATAAGCCCTTTCATCAAGGGGATCAAGTTCATGCTTTTAATTGTAAACCTTGTCAATGCAACAACCATTCGAGAAGCTGCCACTACGATGTGACAATGGACCCTTTTCCTGATGAATACGTTCGAGGCGGGGGAGGAGTTTGTGAGAACTGTCAGCATAATACTACAGGTAACTAGCAATTTAGATGTCATCTATGTATTTTTATTAGATTGTAATAATAAGGATCACTTCAAATTACTTTATTGGTATATTTCACATTGAAAAACAATGCCCACATTGTCAGGTTTGAACTATCTCCCCAAAACAGACTGAGCAGATTGCTAAAATACCAAGCTTATTGCTTGGTTCCTTCCATTCACTGGAAAAGTGTGAGAAGATAGATCATCTTACTGGTCCCTAAGTGTATTCACTGTTGTATTCAGTTCTGGATGCTTTCATCCTTAACTATCATGTATAATTGATATTGTACTGCCCTTTGAGGTTTACAAAGTACTTCCCATGTATTATCTCAGTTGATTCACATAACACTGTGATGGAGGGGCTATTATTATCTCCATTTTACAGATAAGGAAACTGAGGATGAGAGGTTAAGTGACTTGCCCAGGTTCATTTAGCTAGTAAGTGGTTGAAACAGGCTGGGCTCCCTTCACTAATTCCTGGCAGCCCATAATCATATAGTTCAATCAGCATATATCACTAAAAATAAGTTTAATTACTTTGTTTTTGCCTGCCATTATATATTCTGTTTCTCATGAGGTTATGTTTAAGCATTTATTAAAAGCTGGATTTTGGCTTACAGAGTGCTAATATGGAAAGTCATGTATTTCAAAACAGTTAATTTAATGCAAAAGTTAAATGAAGATTTTACACAGCCTAAAACTTCGGTTTTGGTCATTGAGAACTTATTTCAAATGTCAACAGTTCTTGAAGAACAGAAATAGTTGGGTATCTCAAATAGTTTGGTAGAACTCAACAATTAAATGTAAGTATACATCATGTCTGTTCAAGCAACTATTCCAGGTGATAGGGGTATATGAAAAACAATGGCCACTTTTACTGAGAAATTGGCAAGGAAGCCCCTCTCTGGTTCATGAAATCAGAAAATAGCAGACCTCTCTTAATGGAATTGTTGCCTAGTAACAACCTAGTAATCATAATTTTTTTTTTGTTCCGGGAATAAGGTATGTGGATAACAAGATGTTTCAATCCTCCTTAAATAGCCTTCAAAGAAACTTAAGAGATAATGTAAGTGTCTGCAAATACATTTTCACTGGCCTCCAAAGGACAAATAGATAACATCCTACAAATATCTTAAATATGTCTTAGTTTAAAAATTATTGACTGTGAAGATAGTGGTTCTTTCGAGGAAGCTTGTTATTTTAAGTCTTTTCCCAAATGATAGGTTTTCTTTCAAGTAAGTTTGCTCACTTTTTAATGTTGGGTTAATGATGGCAACATGTCTGGGGAGTTAGGGGAAATGCCATACTTTAGGCTTCACTGCAAGTAATGTTAGTGACTTGATTGACCTTTCATAAGTCTTTGAAACTTCCATTTTTTTTTTTTTTTTGGTTTTCATTTTGTAAAATGGTGACAGTCTCCTACAGGGAAGTGATGAAGTGATGAGTACTAATTAACAACTTGTAAATCAACAGAATATCCTTGAATACTAAGACAATATGTCAGAGTAGTATAAGAAAATGGTAATATTTTTTGTCTTCACATTGTATTGAAAAACTACAGATTCACCAAATTATTCTTTGCTGATACTGAAAGCAGTGTACACTATCTTTCTACTTACAAAATAATATCTTGTGTTAATATCAGTCTTCTTTTCACAAAGTGATCCATTTCTGGGGAAAAAAATTACTTTTAGATGTAAGACTTAAGCCTATACTTCATGTTAAGGCCCAGAACTTCATATGCCAAAAACTTAGAAAATTTTCATATTTCATCTTGATTATATGACTGGCACTGAAAATCAAGAAAAGTTTTAGGTTCAAAGCTAACTCTTTCAAAATGTATAGACATTCACAAAGCAGAGCTTTTATAGAAGTGTGGTATTATATAACAGATGGAAGTTTAATGAAGTAAAACACAGTTTGTAACAGGTTCATTGTTTCATATGCTCTGGATCACTAAATTGGCAGGTAGAGATGAAAGGTGCATTAAAATGGACGTCCTGAAAATTATAGAATTCTCTCAAAGGAATAGAGTCTTTAATTTTGAATTATGCAGCTGATATTAATGAATTAGAAGCCATAATGCATAACCTTTCCTTCATGCAGGAAGAAACTGTGAGCTGTGCAAGGATTACCTTTTCCGACAAGTGGGTGCCAATCCATCAGCCAAAGATATTTGCAAACCCTGTGATTGTAATGAAGTTGGCACAAAAAATGGCAGCCTCCTTTGTGATCAGGTTAGTCTCTCCAGTAATGAGCATAAGACATTACTCCACCAGTCAGAAATAGTTTGGAAGAACTTTGTACCACAGGATAGATACCACATGCATATACTGGGAGAATTTGGCATTTCAAAGTCATAACTGTTTTAGAAAGTCTCCAAAAGCAGCCCTTCAGGTTATGAAACTTAGGGCTAGTTTGTATGTTCTTCATACGTTGGAAATGTGCATTGCGTTTTTGCCAGACTAAAGCGGAGTTTCTTAACCTAGGGTGCACAGTGCTATAAAATGCAAGTCTATCATTGATAGATTTTAGGGGGCCCATGAACTTGGAACTTTTAACATTTTAAGTATACTTTTTAATAATTGATTTCGTTTGTATTCTTTTTTATGCATTTAAAAATTATTTTGAAAAGTCGATCATAGATTTCACCTGACTACCAAAGAGGACCATGGCATGAAAATAGGTCATGAATCCATAGTCTAAGAAATGTTGAGAAAACTTTTCTAAAGTGCACTCAGTCCATGCCATGTGCTCATAGGTGGAATTATATAATTATGATGTCATTCTGGTATATGTGTTGGACATAGTTCAAAATGAATGCATCTTACACTAAATTCCACGCTATGGTAGATATCATAGCTTGAATCCAATGTATTTATTTTCAGAAGTGGTTGCTAAAGAAATTAGAAGTCATCTTAGTATTGCTTTTAAACCTTTTGAGCCCATCTTTTCTTTCTTTAATATCTGCTATATGTGTATTATTTTAACCCAATAAATAGGTGCTAACCCAGAGGTCTAAGCTATGCATTTTAGAATTGCTATATTCTTGAAACATGAGTTCATTCTATGGTGATAATGCTTTGACAGTCCCTCTTAAGGACTGCTTAGTCCATTCTTCAGGTTAAGCAAATCTGATGCAAATTGCTATGTATTTTTCAGGGAAAATCTTGAAAATGGAGGGTCAGGCTACTTTGGTATTTTCTCATAATGGATGTATTTTAATACAAATAAATATAAAATTATAAAAATGATCGTAAACAATCAAATGCAAAAGATTAATTCAATGTCTGGATTGAATCTCCAGTAACAAGATATTTACCTATTAATAATTATGTTCCCTGTGGATGAAAACAATTAACCACATATCAGTTATAGAAAATATGAAGGAAATATTTTAACTCCATTATGAAGACAGCAAACTATTGGCAACAAATTTTGTACTAATACTTCTGATAGTTATTTAGCACTATTTTGTAAAATGTTCCATGCAGATCTGGAGACAATTATAGTGATCATAGACTGTTAATAGCAATGCATCCTATGCAGCCCCCAAAAGGAGAAATTGAGAGAAGTAATTAGCATTATTGACTTACGGTGTTCCTGGATTTAAAAACTGAAGAACGAGCAAGACAGAGTATAGCCTTACATACAATGATAAAACATAACCATATAATGGAAAGAGGGCTAATTGTGGAGTCAACAGACCCTTAAATACCAGCTTTGCCATTTACTGTCTGTGACCCTGGGCAAATTACATTAACCTATTTGGGTCTCAGTTTCCTTTTTTTGTGAAATGAGGTAACTGGACTAAATGATCTCTAGGGTACCTTACAATTTTAAATCTACAATCCCTGAGTTATACCATTAAAACTTGTGAATTTAGGGCAAAATCCAAGAGAGCATTCACAATCAATCCGACTTTAAGACTGATGGTGGAATCTGCCCCCCTTCCTCCCCCAAAAGAGACATTTACTGCCTGTCCACATCAATAAGCTAAACTGCTTTGGATAGGATCATGTCTAACGTGACTAAAATTAGGTATGATGTTTAGTGGCACTGTTGGTTTTGATTTGGGGCACTCCTACCATCAACCTTGAAGCTAGACCTTCCTGTATGCATTGTTTCCCCCTGAAAGCTGTGTTTGTCTTGTCTTTCTGGTTGTGACTCAAGCATTTGGCAGAGTTTTTGACACATAGCACGTAACACATAAAATACTTTTTCATTCATTCATTCATTCATTCATTCATTCATTCATTCATTCAGTCCTTCATAGATAATGACAAAAACTTTGCTCTTAGATGTTGATGAGTCATAGTAACTAATGAGATACAAGAGCAGGTAATCAGAGAATGGTTTGACCCCAACTCATGTTAGGATTTCAGAGCAATAATTTGACCTTAAAGGGCAAATAAATTATACAATTTCAGTATTTCACATTTGGAAGAGACCTCAGTGGCCATACAATTGAATTTATACTTTAAAAAATTCTCTTTATAATATCCCTAACAAATAGTTATCCAGCCTGAGACAGCCCTTTCCACATTTGGATAGCTCAAGTTCGGAAGCTTTTCCTTATATTGAGCTAACATTTGCCTCTTTGTAATTTACATCAATTTCTCTTCTGCTTTTTGGAGCCAAATATTGTTGTTGTTTGATCTTTCAGTGTGTCCAACTCTTTGTGATCCCATGGACTTATCCATGGTGTTTTCTTGGCAAAAATACTGAAGTGGTTTGCCATTTCCCTGTCCAGTATGTCCCCATTTTACAGGTGAGGAACTAAGGCAAATAAGAGTTAAGTGACTTGCCCAGGGTCACACAGCTAGTAAATATTTAAGGTTGGATTTGAATGCAGATCTTCCTGACTCTAGGCCCAATGCTTTATCTACTGCACCATTTAGCTGCCTCCATAGTCCAATTTCTTTTTCTAATTCCTTTTTCATGTGACAGTGAGAATAGCATTTCCTCTGGAGTCAGAGGACTTTTATTCAAATCTTTCCTCTGACACTAACTGCCTGTATGACGTTAGACTTCTCTGGCTCTCGGTTTCTTCATCTGATAAATGAGGAGACTGGACTACACAGCCTCCTAGGTCTTCTGAAGTCCCTTCCTTTTGTGTATCTCTTATTTCTATGATTCTTCAAATTCTTGAAGAGAATTATCATGTCACACATCTCTCCCAAGTCTTTTCTTTTCTAGACTAAGTGTCCCTAGTTCTGTCAACCTATCTTCATTTGGCATGCATTTGAAGCTAATAGTGGATTGCATCATAAGAATGATCTCACAGAGGTTAAGTGACTTGACCAAGGTCATAGGTCAGAAATGATAGGTCCAGGATTTGAACCAAGAGCCTCTGATTCAAGGTTTCAGATTTTTTGCCCTTTACTGAAAAGTGTTCAAGAAGAGTCTGTTTGACCAAGTGTAAAGTATGATGTAGTTAGGATTCTTGTCCTGCATGAGAGGCCTCCTGAGGCCCTTTCTGATCCAGTCTTTGATTCTATTACTTTTATTTTTCTCAATAACCAGGTATAACAAAAACAAGAGGAAAATTTACAGGATTTTTTTGTTATCACTACCATTATTATTATATTATATTATTATTATGTAAGATAATACCTAAATAGATCAGTCATCTAATTAATGTTGGTATTCTTTTCAATGCTAAAGGTTGTAACCCACACAGGCTTTATTGTTCTGAGCTATATCCACCCATAAATCTTCCATCAAGGATCTATTCAATGTCCTGACATGCTTCCTCTTTTAACACTCTGTCTCTGTCTCTTTCTGTCTGTCTGTCTCTCTCTCTGTATACACCAATGTAGCCTTTGGGATGTCTATCAGTTATCCCTTGCTTTCTGAACATGATAATCCTTTTCCAATTTTACGTGTCCAGGATGATAACTTTTATGACATTTTTAGTGGGAGAGTCATTATTAGTAATCTGCTACCTCTCTGTAACTATCTCATAACCAAGATATTTACATCTGAAAATTTGATTTTAAGTATACTATATGGTTATGGTTATTAATTTGTAAACTTCATGCTATTCTGAGCAGTAAGAATTTTTTTTTCACTTAAAAATAACTTTCCTCTTTGAAGATCAAAGACCCAAACACTTTGGTGCATATTGTTTAAATAATCTTAAGAGGAAAAAAACTGTGACATTATTTTTGTTGTTGTTCAGTCATTTTCAGGCATGTCCAAGTCTTATGACTCATTCTGGGGTTTTCTTGGCAAGATACTGGAGTGGTTTGTCTTTTCTTTCTCTAGCTCATTTTACAGGTGGGGAAACTGAGACAGAGTTAAGTGATTGTCCAAGGTCACACAGCTGGTACGAGTTTGAGGCCATATTTGAACTCAGGAATATGAATCAGCCAGCACTCTATCCACTGTGCCACCTAGTTGCTCTGTGAGATTATACCTTTCAGTTTTCAGTGTAGTCTATAAACAGGACCATTTTTACTACACAGTCAAAGAAGTAGGTTATAAATAGCTCACATTTATATAGTGCTCTAAGATTTGCAAAGTGATTTACAAATATTACATTTTATCTTTACAACATTGCTGGGAAGTAGATGCCATTATTATCATCCCCATTTTACAGAGAAGGAACTGAGGCAGACATTGGTTAAGTGAATTGCCCAGGGTCACACAGCAAGGAAGTCTGTAAAGCTGGATTTGAACTCGGGTCTTTCTGAGTCCAGGTCCAGCCTTTTATCCACTGTGCTGCCTATTTGTCTCAAAATACATAAAATCTAGTTTGTTGTGTGTGTGCCCATGCGCATACACATGCATATATACATACACCTATGCATATGCACACGTATACATATATATACACATATGTACATTCATACATACATATCCACACAATATACATGTGCGTACATACACATCCACACACACAAAATCTCCTGAGTTCTAAAGTCACTGGTATGGGACTCTCAGGGTATTCATGGAGATCAACATCTTGCCAGCTGCATGAGGGTCAGTGCAGAACTGGTGAGAAGGGAGAGAAGAGGTTCACTTTCTTTGAGTTCTTGAGTCTCTTCACTCTTTGGTCTCTGCAGTGGCTTTAGGCACTTCTGGCTTCCAGTTTTGGGAGAGAGATATGTAATGTGAACTTCACTTGAAGTTACTGAAGGGAGAAGAAGACTCTGGGAAGCAGCTGACATGAGAGGATCTAGCAGTCCCCATCATGTCCCTATTCTCAGCTTGCTGCACTGGAGACTTGGGGGAATTTCCTCTTTGGGTAAAATCTGGAACTAACTCTCTCACTTGAGCTGTTACCTTGTTCCCAATGGGGGAGCTCCTTCACTCTGTATCGTCTAGTATGTTATTGAGTCATTTCAGTCACGTTCAACTCTCTGTAACCCCATTTTGGGATTTTCTTGGCAAAGATACTTGAGTGGTTTGCCATTTCCTTCTCCAGCTTTCTTTACAGATGAGTAACTAAGGCAAACAGAGTTAAGTGACTTGGCCAGGGTACATAGCTAGTAAGTGTCTCAAGACATCTTCAGACTTATGAAGATGAGTCTTCCTGATTCCAAGCCCAGTGCTCTATCCACTGAGCCACCTAACTGCCCATCATCTAGTATATATTAGCCTTTATGTACTTTGATTTCTGTTTTGCTATTGACTTGGATAAGTAGGTTTCTTTGTTACTTACTATGTATGCTTGTTGTGGAACTGATACTTGGTGGGAAAGAAGTCAAGCCTTGGATGTAAAGCTTGAGGTTTTTCTTTTGCCCTTAATATGATCTGAAATTTAGCTTGGATCTGAAAATTACATCCCCCAGACAAACAATATTTAAGGGAAACAGATTTCAAGCCCAGTATCCAAACTGTCTAAGGGGAGCAGAGTGTCTAAGCTGCTGACCTCAACATCCTGCTTCCTCTCTTTGTAGGAAATACAGTCTCCCTTAGAGAAGGATGGAGGGAGAAGAGGCTAGAGATATTTATTCTTCCTCCCTTCCAGGCACATAATGACATTCCTATGCTATGTGTAAGGGGATGGCCTTGCTTACATATGTATATTGCCATTCAGTCATTTTTCA
This sequence comes from Vombatus ursinus, assembly GCF_900497805.2. Taxonomy (NCBI): domain Eukaryota; kingdom Metazoa; phylum Chordata; class Mammalia; order Diprotodontia; family Vombatidae; genus Vombatus; species Vombatus ursinus. The sequence continues at coordinate 35,834,676 of NW_020954576.1, forward strand.
GTCCTGTCTGACTCTTTGTGACCCCATTTGAGGTTTTCTTGGCAAAGATACCAAAATGGTTTGTCATTTCCTTCTTGAGCTCATTTTACAGATGAGAAAAACTGAGGCAATTAGGGTTGAGTTGATTTGCCTAGGGCCACACAGCTAGTAATTGTCTGTGGTCAGATTCAAAGTTGGGTCTTCCTGACTCTAGGCACTGCATCACCTAGCTGCCTCCTATGTTTGTATATTAACTACTTTATCATCGAAGAGGCAGCTATACTAAACCAAAATTTATTATATGTTTTTGTGTATGCTGACCACCAAGCAAACCACGATTGTTTTTCTTTGGGAAGAGTCAGTGTGTTATTTAGTTTTCTGGGAGAATACAATGATAGCCTGGTCTGTGAGAGCAGTCTAGTGAACTGGAAAGAATGGTAGATCTGAAATGTTGAAAGAATGTTCAAAGATTGGCTCAATAGAGATTGGCTGCAGATTGATCATTTTGTACCTTTAAGTCGATACTACCTACTTTGAAAGCTCTTTTTACAAAGTTTTTTAAAAAAAACTTAGTGTTTTAGAAATGAGAATTCTTATTATTGATCATATAAAGAATTTAACCAAACTTCATTGTCTTATTAAAAAAGAGTATTTCATTTGTAATCAAGTATCTGACCTCAGACACTTAACATCTCTGTGACCCTGGGCAAGTCATTTAACCCTGTTTGGCTCAGTTTCCTCATTTATAAGATAAGCAGGATAAGATACGCAGGATAAGGAAATGGCAAACCACTCCAGTATCCTTGCTAAAAAAAAAAAAAAAGGAAAAACAAAAAACATAACCAAAAACTAAAACAAACAAATAAATGGAGTCACGAAGAAGCAGACATGACTGAAAAAGACAAAACAACCAATTTTAATCAAAGGACATGGGTTTAAATCCTGGCTCTGCTACCTGAGTGACCTTGGGAAGATTATTTTCCTGGGTCATGGCTTCCTTACTGGCAAAATGGAGTTGAATAAAATAATCTCTAAGATCTTTTTCCTCTAAAATCTGTGATTTCTTTCCTCCTTCAACCCAAATGATGCCATTCCCTCTAAGGCGACTGGGGAAATCTCTGTGCAGTTGCCTCTTCTGATTGGTTATAGAGAGGGCAAGTTACTGACCTCTTTTAATTGTGGGAACCTTCTCTGTCCTGAAAACAATATGAAGAACAGAGTAAATGGGTTTTTCTTATGTCAAATAGTTGGAAACACTTGCCTTTGCATAATCCACGCCTAAACTGTACTGTAAGAGAGACAGAAGTGTTGACTCTCATTTCCAAAGGGAAAACAGAATAGCTACTAAAAAAGTTGTCAACAGTGTCAGAATTGTAAACCGTAAAATCAAATTCAAGGACATTTTAAAAATTCATGCAATTGAAATCCATAATAATATTAGGAAGCACACAGGGAAATTAGGCACTCACTCAAGTCCCATTTTGTTATAATAACTTAGGACATAAGCCAGCCCCAAATGGCCTGAGCGCCTGTGTAGCATACTCTGTATTCTGGAAGGGAACTTTCCCTTTGGCAGTCACTCTAGGCAGTTCAATTCCGTCTTACAAGAGTTGGTATGGCTTCCTTCTGCTCCCAGGAGAAGTGTTTGAGTCTTCCTTATTTGGATGCCAAACTCACGAGACTATCATGAAGCAGTGCATGAGGCCACTTAATCCTAACATTTGAGTGACAAATGAAAACACAGAGATGGCCTTAAGCCTAGAGAAGTGATAGGACAGTGTAGGGAAGGGGCCATTCAGTTTATTAATAGGTACTGTAGGCTCTGACGCCCTTATAGAAGTTTTGAGAGATAGACATGTGTCATCTAAGTTTTGGCCACTTCCCTTTCCACTCTCTGAGGTCACGCCAAATGGGTTGTAGTATTCCTCATACATGGCCCTCCATCTCCCATCTCCTAGCTGTTATATTAGTTGTTCCTTATACCTGAAGTACATTCTCTCAGCTTTACCACCTCTTAGTGTAACATTCTTCTAGATCCTTTCCATAATTCCTTTGGGCTCACAGGGTTAGTCCCCAGGGGACAGCTACCCCAGGTTATAGGTACTCTGTGGGATTGAGCTTGTAAACTAAAGCTCACAAGCCCCGCACTGACAAGCTTACCTTTAAAAGTTAGTCATTTGACGTAATTCACTTAAAGCAAAGCCATTTATTGAAATGGTGTAGCATGAGAAGTAGTAAAAAAAAATTTCCCTTTAAATCTGGAGTGTCCTTGACAACAAACAGCTACAAAATTGGTGGAAGCATGGGCACACATATACTGGCAGAGAGGAAACCTATTCTTGACCTTTGCAACATCCTCATCTTGCCTGCCCCGTGGGTGCAGCATCTCTTCTAGGCAAGACACTCAGTTGGAATCTTTGGTCCTTCTCTCTGGTAGGTATGCTTTTGACTCCTGGGTGATTTGATCACTGCCAGATGTCATAGCCAAGGAGGGGAGAGGAAAGAGAAATCCCCTTCCAGTTCTGGACTCTAGAAGGGGTACAGAGAAAAAAATAAAGAGTAATTTCTACTCAAGCATGGGATTCTTCCTCCATAGCTGGCTCTTCTCAACTATCAGGGAGGACTCTTCTCAACCAATTCTTCTCAGAGTGGCTCTTTCATTAAGGCAACCAGTTATATAACTGATCCTTAAGATAGTCAATGGCTAATGGCCCTAGAATTCCATTGGTTTGTTTGAGGCATCTCTTTGTGGAACTCTTCATACCTCTTTTTTTTGGGGGGGGGGGGCTTTTTTTTTTTTTGGCTAGGCAATGGGGTTAAGTGAGTTGCCCACGGTCACACAGCTAGTGAAGTTTATGAGTCTGAGGCCAGATTTCAACTCAGGTCCTCCTGACTCCAGGGCTGGTGCTCTATCTACTGCACCACCTACCTGCCCCCGTACCTCTTAATTCTTTATACAACATAATCACAACAACATACACAACAACTCCAAGTTTTACACCCCTATAATCTGAGATTGTGGCTACTAAAAGGTTGAAAAGAAAAATGACTTTAATTTCTTATTGTTTCTACTATCTTCCTCTTATAAACTGTAATTTGTTCAAGTGAATTAGGGAGACTCAACTATTTAGGGGTCCCCTGATTATCTCCTCCCCCACTACCTTAGAATCTGTGATTTTCCTGAAGACTCAGCTCAAGTGGCATCTTCTACAGGAGAACTTTCCTCATCTCCCTAGCTGCTAATACCCACCCACTAACCTTATAAAATTACCTTGTATCTACCTATCACGTGTATAAGTTCCTTTGAAGGCAGGATTGGTTTTGCTTTTGTCTTTAAGTCTCCATTATCCCAAGTACAGCACCTAGCACACAAAGAAGAGAGTTAATAAATGCATATTGAAGAGGTCATTCAATATTCACAAATAGTTCTCAGTGGATCAGTTATATAATAATATTTCTTTCAGAAATTTCATTCAGAGCTTAGCTTACAGCAGGCCTACCTGAATTGACTTTGAATGAGACAAAGAAGTAAAAGACAAACATTTTTTAAAAACTTTGTAATGCGGCAGGCACCATGTAAGGTGCTGGAGATACATAGACATAAATGAAACAGTCCCTGCTCTCAATGGACTTATATTCTCCTGGGATGAGCTGGATACCAAGTGCATGGGATTGCCCACTAGAACATTTGCTCAGGTGCATGTCTGCTTAGTTTCTTTCTCTGAAGCTCTTCGACTAATCGAGAGAGAGCTATCTGAAATTGCTATTTCATGGAGGTCACATTGCATTAGGGCACTGGAAAGCCTACTAAATTGTCTTAAAAGCTAGAGGTTCCTACCCATGGCATTAAAAAAATAAATTGAGGAAAGTAAAACTGATGAAAACCTGAATCTTTATTTGGAAATATATAAAGTGAGAGGAATGGTTGGTTGTAATGCCCATCAATAGACTGCTGCAGTAGAACCAGAACAGAAAGCAATGATTAAAAGACATTAAAATATAGATTAATACGTCAAGAGACTAAGGGCAGAAATGAATTAGATGCAATAGAAAGGCATCAATGAAGGAACCATTTCCAAGTCTGACCCATGGAAGATGGAATCATAAGGAATAAGGATCCTACTCGTGAGAATTAATTGTCCCATCACAATGATAATTTTCAAGGAAATATGTTAAAAACAGTACAGAATACACTTTCTCTGCATAATTTCTTGTAGTTCATCAATGCTTTTACCATTTGCCTAGAACTAGAGAAGTTATTTGTCATTAAGTACCATAGACCTTCTAGAACGGAATGTTTGTCCCAGGAAGAATATTTTCCTTCCTTTCATTCTTTCTTTTTCTTTTTTTGGTCTGAATCTGCCAGTTTGTCATTTTAGCATGGTTAGGAAGGAACTACTTTATTTTAACCCTATTTTTCCTATCCTCCAGTCCTCTCTCCAATAAAGGTGCCACATTTTAGGGCAGGGGTGGGGAATAAAATTTAGTAAAATTTGTTTTAAACTGTTATAATTTTTATATTATATTTTCAGGTAACTACTTTTCCCTAAAGCTCATTCCAAATGTAATTTTCATCATTATAATAAACCATACTGATTCAATAGCCAGCCATTATATATTTAAGGCATATTTATTAGAATCCGTGCTCATTTTCATTATTTTGAATCCAGAACAACACATCCCACTCCCACCCTCTTGCCCCCCCCATAACAGATAACTTTCCAGGAAGGGAAAAAAAATATATTTCTGTGCAATGTTTGTAACAGGACACGGATGATGAAGTTATTCATGTTGGAAAAGGTAAGACAAGCTGTGAAATCTTTGATTTTAATAAAGTCACAACATCATCTTGTTAGTATCACTATATTAATTTTGCTGCAAATTACAATAAGACCACACCACAGAGTTGTGCCATTCAAATGACATTTATGAAATGCTCTAATTTAACACAATGACATATATTACATGCATCTTTTACAAGTTATAGCTTGTAATCTCTGAGAGAAATAGACCTAAAACAGCAAAAAATGGATGATCCAATATGAAATTATACCCCTTTGAGGACTAGGATAGCTATAATTGCATTGCTTCCTCTTAAAATCATTCAAGTATGTAACCATCGCTGGGTATAGCAGGAGGTAGGAAACCTCTTTACACTTTTTCTGTTTTGAACATTCAAAGGCTTGAGGATAAATATGTTCCATTCCTCCTATTGCTGTATCTGAATGAGCTTTAGAACTTTACCTTTTCACATACTCCTTAGAGATTATGGTGGGGAAGCTTGGAAAACAGTTCCTTAGAAATGTCTTTTTAGTGGGGAAAAAGGAACTCTTTAAAAAAAAAAGGTCTAATGGGCTGAAAAACGACAGGCATTGTAGAAGGGGGGGCATGGCATTTTGGATTTACACCATTGTAGGACCTTTTCTTCTCAAATGAATATTTTGGACAGCTGAGTAAGATGATGAACAGCTGTATCACAACACTTAAATGGAAGGAAGTATTATGATGTACATTATTCACCTGCTATTCTCCAATTTGTGACATTTATATGTGGCAGAATCCACAGCAGATTCATTTATTTATTTAGAAATGGAATGAGCATCTTACAAAGGTAGCCTGTTACATTAAACAACTCTTCTCTTCTCTAGAGGGGCCTAGGATTTTTTAGAAAATGAACAGTTGTGTCAGGCCTGAAAATGAAGTGATTCTCAGGTACCAGATCTTAAGAATGAGGGAGCTTCTAGCTGACAGGGGACATGTGTTCTTGGTTTTCTCTTTATAGTGAGTCTCAGAGGCACAAATGAACATTTAACTCATTTCTTCATGTTGCTGATGAAAAATCTACCTCAGGATTTTGTTTAGTGACTTTGGAAAGTACAGTAGGTCTTTTCAGAAAGAATTATAATGGTCCAGATCAGGGGCGGTGATCATAAAAGGATGTGTTCTGTGGAAATTTGGATTCAGTCAAAGGGCTACACTTGAGGACCTAGAGGGCCACATGTGGCCTTGAGGCTGCAGGTTCTCCACCCCTGTTCCTGTTGTTGCTCTGGTCCCTAGGTGCAACGTCCCTTAGATGCCAAATATTGCACTTCCTGTGGCCATTGGAACATACTACTGGTCAAGAAAATGTAGAGGAAGGGAAGGAAAACAATGCAGTATTCCATGCAATATGTTTATTTGATTTGGTATACACACTGATGGATGGACTCATATCACAATTACCTAGAACGAGTGATGAGTATGTATCTTAAAGTATTCAAAGCTTGTTTGGCAATATGAAAGAAATTCATGCCCACTGAACTAATGGATTTTTAAGTCATTGGGAATGAAGCATGTTTTGTCTTCATTGGAGATAAGGTATCATTGAGTCCTGGATTTTTAAAAGCAACAATTATATAAAAAATCAAGGCCTTTTGACTAACTCCCCCCCAAAACACAAATAGTTGCTAGAAGCAGTGACTCCTATAGCTCTTAACATCTGAAATCTTCTCTTTCAACCCCAACTTAGTTTATACTAATTACACTTTTCACCTTGATATCTTTAGGCCAATATGCAACCAGCAGCTCATGAGCCATGAGGTTCCTGATGCATGAGATGTGTGTGGTTTTCTTGAAATTTATCTCCTCCAGCTCTGTTTTAAAATGAATTAATCAATGTCTTAATTTTTCTCAATATGCTCCATCTGTCTGTCTATCTACATATATATGATATATACCTGTGTATATATATCATATGTATATATATATATATATATATATATATATATATTTTTCATCCCTTTCATTCCACTGGTACCTGCAGTAGATGCTTAATAAAGGTTGCCTTTGACTGCCATTTTTTGTGCCCAGCTTTCAGTTATTCTGTGGAAGCACAAAATGGTAAGAGATCATTGCCCTCCACAAACCTACTGGATAGAGTGCTGGATCTTAAGTCAGGAAGACTTAAGTTCAAATTTGTCCTCAGACACTTACCAGAGGTGTGATCCTGGGCAAGTCACTTCACCCTGTTTGCCTCAGTTGCTTATCTGCAAAATGAGTTGGAGATGGAAATGGCAAACCACTCCAGTATCTTTGCCAAGATAAACCCCAAAAAAGGGTCATGAAGAGTCAGACATGACTGAAACTGCTGAACAACCAAATAATTAGCTTCAAAGCTCAGCTTAAATACTACCTCTTACATGAGGCCTTTCTTGATCCCCCAGTTGCTAATACCACCTCTCAAATTACCTTATTTTAAAAAATGTAGTTTGTATATACTTATATGTGTACATGTCTCCTATAAAATAAAGCCCTTTGAGAGTAGGTATTAAATTGTCATCTCCTAGGGGGCAGGGACAGTTGTGCACTTTTCTCTGAGTGCGTAGCACTTAGCACAATGACTGACACATAACTAGGCACTTAATAAATACTTATTTCCTGACAGGTGTTTTGCTTTTGTCTTCATATCCCTAATGCCTACACTGCGTACATACTTAAATTCTTGTTAATTGACCATTTTGATATATTCATTATAGTTTTCTGGACTCACAGCAACCCTGCAGGGAAAAAACACCACCTGAGGTTATGAACAAGTCCATGAATTTCACCCGTTCGTATTCATAGCATAGAACTAAGATCAACCATCAGACACTACTACCTGGGCAACATACTGTTAGCTTAAAATGCATTTAGTGAATCTTATTGGTATTGAGCACAGCACCATAGTGGTTCATAAGTAGTGATGCCATGAAAGCAGAATTACTGTACAATTTTTTCAGAAGCCTTAGCAATAGAACATGGCACCAAACACCAAACCCACAACAAAGTTGGTTAGCCAACTAGTAATTACTGAGCGTCTGCTGTGTGCAGAACATGGAATTAGGTGCTAGACCTGGCATCTAGCCTTCTTTCTGACTGGAAGACTTAGACTTGACAAAGACGTCACATTCGGTGTCTTAAACAAGTTTCATCAGCATCACTAGTAAGCCCTACTTAACATTAAATGCTAAGAGCAGAGAAACCCCACGATCTTGGAATGCAGCCAGTTGAGCAGTTGTAGGAGGGATGCCTTCTGTGTGAAGAGGATTGATGACAGTGGGAGATTAAAGCAGCTGCTGTTCAGTGAGTTGGAGCAAGATGGGGGCGCTACAAGAGGGCAGAATGGAACAGAAACTCTTCTTGAGGCAATATGGCATACCTATGGAATACTGAGGGGGAGAAAAAAAAGACAGTCACTTGACAGACCACAACAGCATATCCTAAGTCAGAGACTTGATGACTCTTAAAGGGAGTGATCATGTAGCCCATGAAGGAAAAAGTCAATGCTGCCAAGAGAAGCAGTCACTACAAATGGCAGCATATGGACCATGTGCATCCACTGGGCAAAGGATTCCACATTTAATGTGTATATTTTCAGTGAGATTCTTTTCACTGTGCAGGGTACCATAGTAGGGAAATTCTAATGTGTGTTTCATTCTCAAAATGAATGAAATAGATCTTAAATGTTGCTTACTTATCCGTGTGGACTGAAATGTTCAGAGGAGTCTTCATGTAAGGATTCTTAATTTGGGGTCCATTAACTTATTTAAAAAAAAAACAAGAAAATTTTTCAAGAAAATTAGTTGCTTTTGTAATCATATGTATTTGAATTTGTACATTCAAAAACATTATTCTGCAGAAGAGTCCTTAGGCTTTAACAGACTGTCAAAGGAGTGCACAAAATATACACAAAAATCTTAAACTCTGCTTTGAAGGATGGATAAAATTTGGCTAGTTAGCTGGAGAGGCAGGGAAAGCATTTTGTGTAGTGATTATAGCATGAGCATGGAGACTGGAATGAGAAAGCTGTGGTAAGGGGAGAGTGAAGATACCATTAAGGAATATCTAGAGAATTCACATTGGGGAGCGTTAGGACATAAAGTAGAGTTGATGTCAGAATGAGGAGTTTGAGTCTGGTTCTGACAGAAAGGGGAGTCATTGAAGGCTGAGAACAAGAGAGTGACAGAAAAGCTGGAGTGTTCAAGATGGGTTGGAAAAGTAATAAAAAAAAAATCTTACCACTCCTGTTCTCTTCTCTTGCCTACTCCCCCTCCTCAACTTCAGAAGGTAATTCTAGGCTACAGAACACACACACACACACACACACACACATATACACATATGTATGTACGTATGTATATTAGACTGGAAAAATACATATCCTACCACCCCAATGTTCCAATGATCAAAGAGTTAATGATATACAATAATAGTGATAACAGTGATTAAGGAAAAGAAGTTCACTTTAGTTTAAGATCACAATGTGATGTGCCAGAAAGGTCATGGGAAATCAGGACACCTAGGTTTCAGCCCCAGTTAGTTCACTTAGTCATGTGACTTGTTCAAATCATTTAACTTCTCCCTTTGTTTCCTCATTGATAAAATGTGGTTAGTAATATTTTCACCATTTTAGGAAAAGTCATTTCTAAAGTCTAGATATAGGTTAAAAATCAATTTTAAAAGTACTAGGTAGAGGAAGAAAGACTAGACAACAATCTAAAAAAAGAAGTAGGGTTTTTAGTGGACCATAAACTGAATATGAATCAATAGCATGACTCCACAAACCAAAAAAAGAATGTAATCTTAAGCCATTTGGATAGGTGTGATGTTTAGAATGGGTGTCATACTTGGTGCCCTGGACCACAGCCTGTCTGATTCTGGATACCTCATACTATAAGACTGTAGAATTCTAGAGTTAGTGCTTGAAGGGACCTTTTGGGCCAGCTAGTCTGATCATCTCATTTCTTATATGAGGAAACTGGGGCTCAGGGAGGCTAATTGAATTGCCCAAAGTCAAATAGGTGGTAAACTTCAGATTTCTGGTCTTCTAATTAGGAAAGATGTTGACAAGCAGTAGAGTGTCTGAAAAAAAGTTAGCAAGTTGGTGAGGGGACTTAAGACCATGCCATAAGAGAAGCCAGTTCAGGCTATTTAGCCTGGAGAAGGGAAGTCTCAGAGTGGGGGAGGAGGTATGGTGATAGCTATGATATGGATTAATCTTATTCTGCTTGGCTCAAGAAGGCAGAAATATGACTCATAGAAGTCACAGAGTGGAAAGTTGATCTAAGGAAAGCTTCTTGACCATCAGAGCTGTTAAAAAAAAGCCAATGGAATGCTTTAGGGACTACTAGGTTTCTCTTCTCTAGATATCTTCAAATGAAAGCTGGACATACAGAGGGAAATCCTGACTAGAGGAAATCTGAAGTCCCATCCAGTCCTGAGATTGGTTAATTCTGTAATGTTATCAAGCATAGATGTTTTATGCAGGGAATGGTGCCATGGGGGATACAAAGGAGTAGACCTCATCAGTGCCTTTGAGAAACTTAATCTAGTCAGAGGGATCAGTCTTTCATACGGGGAACAAATACTGAAAAATGTGAGATTGTTAATAATCAGATATTCTATTGTATGGCACAGAATACAAGTTCTATAGGATTTACCTGTAAAGAATAGAAAAATCAGTATAGGCAAAAGTAGTTAGAATGGGCTTATGTAAAGAGATTAGAACTTGAAGTATAGAATTTGCTTGATCAGAAATGGAAGATCATTTTAGATAAGGAGAATAGCTTGAGCAAAGTGGAATGAACATGTGTGTGGAGAGAGTAATGAGACCATCTTGACTAAAATGGAGGGTTTGCAGTGGCAAATGATACGACATAAAGATTACTACATAAGGAAAGGCTAGTTGATAGAAGACTTTGAATGACAAACTGAAGGACTTGGATTTGTTTCATTAGTAAATGAGGAGTCACTGTAAGCATGTGAACTTGGAAATGATTTGCTGATTTTTTTTTTCAGGGGTGGTCAGTCTACAGGATGAATAGGAATAAATAGACCATTTAGGAGGCTATTGCTGTAAGTGAAGTGTATAGTGATAAGAGCCTCAACTGAGGTAGTGGCCATAGGGATGGAGAGGAGGAGAGCCAATTCTGGGGATTTTGTGAAGGACTTAGTGATTTGTTAAATACAAGGTGCGAATGATAGAGCCGAATCAACTAAGGTTCTGAGCCAAGTGACCTGAAATAGTGGTGTAGGGCCAAATACCATATGGTGCTGATCCTAAAGAAGAAAATCATGGACTTGATATTGTTACCATAGCCAAAAATACTATCTGCTCCAAATGTGGACTTCTACTTTCTGCCTTTTTTGTTAGAACAGTGCTAGGAAAAAGGCATCAAGTTAAAAGGTGGATATAACAGTTCTTTTGAAAAAGGATACGGAAGCCAATTCTGTAATAGGAACAGAAGATCAAAGATGACAGAGTTCTCTGCACACACACTCCCTCCTCTGTACTTTACTTTTTTAGTGCTGATGCACCCAGCTATTCCTAACTATGTTTTTAGAAAAAATGTAGATAATGAAGTTTTAAAAATTAATTAGGAGATAAATATCTTTGTTGCATCTTTCAAAGTATCGTATGATTTTGATATATGTTTGGGAGATACTTTATTAGACAAGAACCTTTAAGGCAGTATTTTGTTTTACTGAATCAAGTGCTTTTTTTTTAATCTTTGTCAAACAATAAGCAAAATGGGATCTTCAATTCTCTATCCATTTTGGTCAGTTGTATCATTGTAAAGACCTGATCTGCTGTGGAATATGATTTGAAGATGTCTTCCTGTTTCCTTCTTCTATCATCATAAAGGACATTCTTTGTATGTATGTGGATCATATACACACATGTACACACACATACATAGTTGGGAAAGCAGGCATGTGAGTCAGTAGTTGTTGATTGAGTTGTTATCTCTCTCGGTTTCATGTCCCCACACAGGTATTTTCTCCCTTCTCCTCTTCCTCCTTGCATTTCAGCCCTGCTTTTTTGTAATGTCTCCTCCTATTAGAGTGTAAGCTCTATGAAGACAGGACTATCTTGCTTTTTTCTTGTTTGCATCCCCAGTGCTTAGCACAGTGCTTTGCACATAGTAGATGTAACTTACTACATAAGCATTTAATAAATGCTTTTTGCCTTGCCTTCTTGCTTGTATTACTTGTTTTTGGCCTTGGTTATGTATTTCATTGTATTTTGATTTAAATGTTGTTAGCATGTATTATTTTCCCAATGTGGTTTTGAGCTTAGGGGCAGGGATAATGTCTTATTCTTCCTTTCATTCATTCAGCAAATATTTGAGTATCTGCTATGTTCTAAATCCAGGCACTATACTTGGTGCTGAGTAGGACACAAACCAAGAGAGAGGCAGGAGATAACACTGGGGATACAGGTGGAGTCAAGGTTTGTGAAGGTACTTAAATACTAGACTAGGAAATTTGGGCTTCATCCAGTAGGCAACAAGAAACAACTAAAAGTTTCTGAGCAAGGAAGTGACATGATTAAGACTCATAAGGAAGATTAATCTTGTATTTATCAATAGGATCACTTGAAAGGGTGGAGAGACTGGAGGCAGGGAGATGGGTTATGAGGTTATAGAAATAGTTGGGGTCAAATTTAATAAAAACTTGAACTAGAGTGTTGGTAATGGGAATGGAAAATCAGGAACAGGTTAAAGAGGTGAGAGAAGAGAAAGGAGTAGCATTTATTAAGCATCCTCTATGTACCAAGAACTGTGCTAAGAGCTTTAGAAATATCTCATTTGGGGTTCATGATTTAGATATAAAGGCTGATACTGTAAGCAAACTGGGAGAGCAAGGAATAGTTTACCTATCAGATTTAGAGAGAACAGAAGAATTCGTGACCAAACAGGAGATAGAGAACATTATGAAAAGCAAAAGGGATAACTTTGATTACATTAAATTGAAAAGTTTTTGTGCAAACAAAGCCAACGCAACCAAGATTAGAAGGAAAGTAGAAAATTGGGAAAGAAATTTTACAATCAGTCTCTTTGAAAAGGGCCTCATTTCTAAAATATATAGAGAATTAAGTCAAATTTATAAGAATACAAGTCATTCCCCACTTGGTAAATGGTCAAAGGATATGAACAGGCAGTTCTCAGATGAAGAAATTAAAGCTATCTATAGTCATATGAAAAAATGCTCTCAATCACTATTGATTAGAGAAATGCAAATCAAAACAACTCTGAGGTACCACATCGTACCTATTAGATTGGCCAATGTGACAAAACAGGAAAATGATAAATGTTGGAGAAGATGTGGGAAAATTGGAACACTAATGCATTGTTGGTGGAGTTGTGAAATGATCCAACCATTTTGGAGAGCAATTTGGAACTATGCCCAAAGGGCTATAAAAATGTGCATACCCTTTGACCTAGCAATAGCACTTATAAGACTATATCCCAGAGAGATCATACCAATGGGAAAAGGACCCACATGTCCAAAAAATATTTATAGCAGCTCTCTTTGTGGTGGCAAAGAATTGGCAATTGAGAAGATGACCATCAATTGGGGAATGGCTGAACAAGTTGTGGTATATGAATGTAATGGAATACTACTGTGCTGTAAGAAATGATGAACAGGCTGACTTCAGAAAAACCTGGAAAGACTTGTATGGTCTGATGCTAAGTGAAGTGAGCAGAACCAGGAGAACATTGTACACAATAACAGCCATGTTGTATGATGACTAATATTGATAGACAGCCCTTCTCAGCACTACAAGGATCTAAGACATCTCCAAAGGCCTCATGGTGGAAAATGCTATCCACAAAGAAGAAAGAACTATGGAATTTGAATGCAAATTGAAGGATACTATTTGCTAGTTTTTTTCTTCTGTTGTGTTTTGTTTCCTCTTTTTGGTGGCTTCTCCTATTGGTTCTAATTCTTACTTACAATATCACTAATGTGAAAATGTTTAATAGGAATGTATGTGTATAGCCTATATCAGATTGTGCTGTCTTGGGGAAGAAGGGGAAGAAAATTTTAAAACTCAAGAGCTTATGGAAGTGATTGCTGATAATTCAAAATAAATTAATTGAAAAAAGAAATATCTCATTTGATCCTCACAACAACCCTGTGAGTTTGATGCTGTTATCACCATGTTACAGTTGATGAAACTGAAGCAGACAGAAGTTAAGTAAATAGGTCATACAGCTAATAAGTGTCTGAGGCTGAATTTGAACTTGGGTCTTCTTGACTTCAGACCCAGCACTCTATCCACTGTGTAGCAACTAACTGTCTATTGCTGCTCATATTTCTTTCATATCACTTATGGTGCTTGTTAAAATGCTACCCATATCCTAAATCCAATGTTTAATTCTCATAAGAGGTAGCATAGGTTAGTGATAGATAAGATTTGGAGATGAACAATCTGGACTCCCATCCTGACTTTATATCATCTACTACCATAGGTAGATGCTTGGGCAACAAACTTAACCTCAAGAGATGGGTGGTGGCACAGTTGATACAGCACTGGGTTTGGAGTAAGGAAGACCTGAACTGAAAACTGTCCTCAAACTAGCAGTGATGAAGTCATTTGCTAAGAGATAGAAAGTTAAACAGCCAGTGTGACCCTGAGCAAGTCACTTGAACTCTGTTGGCCTCAGTTTTCACCTGTAAAATGAAAATAATAATAGCACCCATCTCTTGGGGTTGGCAGCTAGGGGACAAAGTGTATTGAACACTGGGCTTAGAATCAGGAAGACTCATTTTCATGAGTTTGAATCTGGTCAGGCACTTACTAGCTGTGTGGCCCTGGGCAAATCACTTTACCTTGTTTGCCTTAGTTCCTCATCTGTAAAATGAACTAAAGAAGGAAATGGCAAACCACTCCAGTATCTTTGCCAAGAAAACTCCAAAATGGGGTCACAAAGAGTCAAACACGCTGAAACAACTGAACAACAATAATCTCATAGGGGTGCTGTGAGGATGAAATGAGATATCTGTAAAGTACTTAGCACAGTGCCTAGTACATTATAGGTGTTTTTCTCCTTCCTTTTCTTCCTTCTCTATCCTCATTTATTATGAATGATCCTATTTTGAATGAATGAATAAATGAATGAATGAATGTATGAGTGTTCCAAAGAGAAGGGAGGGGAAACTTGGCTAGAGAGTTTCTGAAATAAGAAAAAGATACATGTATTTTGATGATTTTATTCACCCTTTTAAAGATTTCTTTTCTGCCTTTATGGGAATTTATTTTCTGTTAAAACAGTCTTCCAAATCCAATTTAATTTCCGGTACAGACCTACTGTTCCCAATTTTCGAATCTCCTTTCCAGATTCTTGCTTTGTTTGGCAACATCGACATTACCTCACTGGCTTTTAGTGAGTTTTGTGAGAAGATGTAATCTATAGAACATTAGATTTTCCCTACTGCCAGCCAAACGAGTGCTTAGGAAGACATATATTTATATTCCTGCTGTTTTAAAAGTGTGGTTTCACATTACTTAAAATATAGTAACCATAATATAGAGAACCTCCTATAAATTTTAACTTTTGCTACTTAATTTATTAATTTTCAAATCATGTTCCATAATTTCTCTAAGTACAAGGATCCTGTTCCAGTCCACAAGATATAAGCATTATTTGGTGCCTTAAATTCATCAGGAAAGAATCTGGTACATGGGAAAGGTGAGAAATTAAACCATGGTAATTTTTGTGGCATCTTACTATTCTTTAGTCCATGTAAGATCCTCACAGAAGTAATTTTCAACAGGAAATTTATTGCATAATCCATTATATGCTCCAGGAATTGGAATGTGATTCAGTTATATGATATGAAAATAGCACATGGGACTGTTGTAGCAAAGAAAAAAAAGTAGGAGAAAATTATGGTGTGGTAACAAAACAAGATTTGGTAGTCATAGAAAATGCCCATGTATGTTTATTGAACAACTATTACATGTGCTATTCTAGGCATTGGAGAGACAAGGATAAATGAAAATAGAGAAACAATTATCATAAAACTATAATAAAAATTAGGGAATGATATATGCCTAGGTGATACATATATGATATAAGCATTATATATATATATATATATATATATATAAAATGGTATAGATATTATACATGATACACATATAGGTAGAGACTCCTCTTCACCTAGTTCCTTCAAGTAACCCTAGTGTATAATGGTTTCAGTTGATTTTTAAGGTGTAACTTTACATTTTTCTTTATTGATTTTAACCTTATTTTATTTGGGCATTATTCTGCCTTATAGGGTTTTTTTTTTTTTAACATGCTTCATATTTCATTCTACATGCTACTTTCAGCTCCTCACCTCCCACCACAGATTTTGTGTCATCTGCAAATTTCACATGCATATCATCTAAGCACTGATTCAAGTTCATGGCTTATTGAATGGAGAATTGCAAGGGGCCTTGGAGATAATTTAGTCCATTGCTGTCATTTTACAGATGAAAAAACTGAAACCCTTGGGCAAGGTTTAGTGATTTGCCACCTAAATTTTTTATCTGTAATCTTGATCTCTATCATCTTCTTCCAGCAGCTGTTCCTGGACTTTCTCTTTATCCTATCCTAGTCTATTGTCTTCCTCTTAGCTGATGACTCTTGAGTCCTACTCTAAACAGGAAATCAAGACCACACCTTGGAAAGCTCCCTAATCTTTCCTTCCCTACATTTTCAACTATGTCTACAACTTTACTATCCCTTTCTTTCCTCCAGTGTCTGAAAAAAAGCTATTCCTCTTGCAAAACCCAGCCTCTAATTAAACCCTCAATTCTACCCCCTTCCCTTTCCAATTAAAGCATGCCTCATCATTCCTTCTTTCTTCCTCATTTTTCAATTTGTGTTCATCTACTGACTCCTTCATTACTGACTACTAAACAGTCAGGTCTCCCTCATCCTCATTGACTTTATCCTGACATCCTCTCAAGCTGTTGTCATATATCTCTGTAACGCTGCTCAGCAGCTAGAGTCAACTGCTTTCACTGATCTTACTGCTTCACTACCCACTCCACCAGCATGTGTAATTTGACTTACATTTTCACCAACTTTATATGAAGTTTCTCTGTCAAACATTACCTGTGATCTCTTAACTGCTAGATCCAATGGTCTTTTCTCAATCCTCATATTTCTTGACCTCTCTCCAATGTTCAGTATTGCCAGCCATCTCCCTCTCCCAGACTACTTTTCCTCTCTTGGTATCCATAGGACTACTCTCTTCTGGTTTTCCTTTTAATTGAATATCCACTCATTTTCATTCTTTCTTTTTTGCTCATCGTAAATTTACTAAGCACTGAGCTAAACTCTGGGGATATAAACACAAAAAGTTAGTCCCTTCCCTTAAGGAACTAATATTTGAATTGAGGAGGAAAACAAGTATATAGGAATGATGGTTTGAAAACATTTTTCAGTCTGAGAAGTAACAGTTATTGTGAGAGGAGTCACAGGGCAATTGATTTCACTAATTATGGGTGTCTTTAATACTCTATCCTTCGCCTTTTCTTTTTTCTCTGCATTTTCTTTCTTTCTCTTGGTGATGTCATTTATCACCATGGGTTCAATGATTTTTTTTATGCAGATGACACCCAAATATTTATATACATCATTAATTTGGCTCCTGAATTCCTGGCCCCTGTCATCAGCTGCCTATCAGACATCGCTTGAATGTCCTGTTTGTATTATATGTTCAACATGTCCATTCGTCATCTTCCTCCGCCAAACCTTTGTTATTTCTGCTATGAGTACCAGCATCCTCTCAGTCCTTTAGGTTTGTCATATTTGATTCCTACCTCTCTCTCCCTGGTACCACCATAGTCAATTATATGCCAAGTCATGTCTTTTCTACCATTAGATATCTTTTGCATATATACATTTCTCTTAAATCACCACGGCAGTCAATAATTTCTCACTTGGACTTCTAACTCACTTGGACTTGCCTTTTAACTGGTTTTCGTTCAGTTTCTCTTCTGTCCAGTCTTCTGTGCAGTTGCTGAAAGAATCTTCCTAAGACAAGTTTGATCATGTCACTCCCTTGCTCGAAGATCTTTAAGAGTTTCCTTGTGATTGTAGCATAAAATACAGATGCATCATCTTGGAATTATCTTTCTTGCTTGATTTTTCCATTGCCCCATTTTGCAAATTCTGGGTACCAGCAAAATTGGATTCTAGAAGTCCCCAAATTTGACATTTTACTCTCCACTTCTATGAATTTGCACAAATGGTTCCCCATGATTACAAATGCAATTTTTTTTTCTCATCTCTGACTCTTGGAATACATATCTTCTTCCTAAGATCAGTTCAGGTGAAAACTCAGTGAAGCCTCCTGTGATCTCACCAGATGATAGTACTGGCTCTCTCCTTAAATTGTCTTATTTTTTACTTATCTCTGTGTACATTTATCATCCAGTAGAATTTAAGCTCTTTGCTGGTAGAGACTATTTTATTTTTGCTATCATGCCCCCGTGGTACAACCCAATGCTTTACTTAACAATAGGTGTTTAATAAAATTTATTGAGTTAAATTGTATTGCCCAAGATCATTACACACTTAGTTAAATTTTGAAACTGAAATTTTTACTTACTTTGAAAGGCAATAGTGCATTAGGTACTCCCTATTCTTTTTTATTCCTCTCCAAAACTGTTGAATTTGAGATATGTGAGACATATTTGCAGAAATGTCCAACAGATCATATATGCTAAGGGTGGAGCTGGATGTACAGGTTTTGGAGAACTTGTCTTCAGTTTCCATAATTCAGATAAAGGAAGTGGCTGAGATTGTTAAGTAAAGTAGTATACAGAGAGAAAATAAAGGAGAAGAAGATTTACAATAGAGGCTTGAGAGAAACGGGAAGCAGGAAAAGAACTCAGCAAAGGAGATTTTAAAAAAGAAATTATCTAGAAATGTAAAAAGAGAAACACAAGAGAAGTAGTATGATAAAATTTAAGGGAGGGGAAGATTACTAAAGAAATACTATGGAAAGTTCAAGAAGCATGAACACTCATAAGGGACCATGAATTTAGCAATTAGATGGTCATTAGCAAATTAGAGACAGAAACTTAGGTAAAGTCATGGAGAAAGAAGGCATTTTGTGGGAGACTGGGGTGAATATTGAGGAAATGGAGGCAGTGAGTGAAGACTAGTCTTTCATGAAGAAATACAGCATGATATTTTGAGGGAGTAGAAGAGTGTAGGGAAGAGACCTTTAGGAGAGAAGCAAGCTTAATGTCTTTTGGTAGATGGGGAAAGTACATTAGAGAGGGAGATTATTGAAGATAAGAGGGAGCAATGATTGATAGAATAAGGTGCTGGAGGGGACTAGATCAAAAACATAGGGTAAAAGATATTAACTTTGTCATGGAAGCAGGCCACTTAATTATTTGGAAGTAGATGGCACTAGAAAAGAGTAGAAGAGGTTTCAAGATATGGAGGAAGGGTAACACTAATCTTTTTAGTAAAGTAGAAGGCAAAGTCATTTGCTGAGATGGGGGTCCAGTAGGGAGCTTGAGGAGAGAGAAAACAATCTTAAATAATTACTGTGGTGAATGTGATAGGGACTCAATAAAAGATAAATAATGGGGTTTGTGTGAATTGTAGTGAGGACCAGTTGAGGTTATAGATTATAAATTTGTCATACATTCTGTTAGGTATGTTTTATGACTTCCTCAGGTGGCACTCTGCTGAATGGGAGAAGGTGAATCATAGAAATTATCCAGAGTTGGGAATTATAAGGTATGTACAACACGCTCCTACAAGTACTAGTACAGACAGAGCATGTGCAATAAAGTCAATGTTTTGACTTGGGGAAGGGGATCAGAGGTGAGGGAAAGTATATCTTTGGAGGGCTAACATTAAATTCCAGACTGAAAGGTGTGAATGGAATCAAAAAATACTAGAAAAAGAGGGAAAGATCAAGGGATGAGAAATTACGGTGAGGTGGAAGAGTAGGTTCTAGAAGACTCAGGATGTGGGGAAGGTGGAACAACCAAAACTTATAGACAGATGGGGAAAGGCAGGTAGATTCGGAGTCAAGAGGATCTGGGTTTGAATTCTGGTTCTGCCGCTATATCTGAGAGTTACAGCAAGTCATTTAACCTCTCTGAGATTCAGCTGTCTCATCTGTATTACAGCCATACTAGGCTAGATGTCCTTTAAAGTCCTTTCTAACTCAAAATCGTTGATGCTAAGATCTTGGAGGTTGAGTATTTGTGCACAAAACGCTTGATGGCAAGTAGGCATTGTCTATCATTCTGAAACATCCAAATCAATGGGGACCTTTGGCTAGTTTCTGAAAATCCCATTTATTCATAGCTTCATAGCTAGAAGGGACCTCAAAGTTTTCTGGTCTAATGCTCTTATTTTTCAGATAGGTAAATTGAAGAGTAGAGAGGTTAATTGATTTGTATAAGGTGACATAAGTATTAATAGACAAAGCTGAGATTCAAATTCATATCCTCTGACTTCAGTGCTCTTTCCATCGCATTACAATCTTACTGAGAAGTAAAGAGGTGGCCACCCAGTTAACACTTCTGGCCAGTTTATTGATGATTACAATTTGAGTGTATGTTAATAACCCCTTGTGACTGTTTCATATAACCCAGTAATGATATCAAAGTATTACTTGCTACTGGCAAGCCTTTTCAGTATCAGAAAAAGGGGGTCTCAAAATGAGCATTTATACTGTGAATATAATTGCAATTCTTGAAGATGTTCTTTCTACTTTTTTGATCTTCCACTTTGATTCTTCTACTCTTTTGATCTATTGTGAAATATCTGGGTCCTGCTTTCTTTTAATTCTCTTTGTATTTTGTGTCCTTGGAGGGGGTGGACCTTCCTTGTGTCTGCATTTTCTATAAATCTTGGAGGTGCGGTGGGGTGAGAATTTGTAAGTGACTCCAGAGATGATCAGGTTAATGTTGGAGAGGAAGGCAGATGCTGATCACAAGAACAGGATATATGCTAGTCTCTTCCGGGTTCATGTGGAAGTTTGATCTTTCTGAGATCCAACGTATACTCAACAGTAATAGAAGCAAACAGATGAAGATACAAGACTTGTCTCTGGTCTTATGACCACTCTAGGATGGTATGGCCAATCATATTAAAGTTGGTTCACATAAACAGAAGAGTAAAACAGTATGGTACAGTGGAAAAAGCTCTGTGTTTGGAGTTAAAGAAGCTAGGTTCAAATCCCAGCCCTTTGTGTCTTGGGTAAATCATTTGATCTTACAAAGCTCTAGTTTCCTTATTTGTGAAATGAATAGCTAATACTAGTAATCACTAGGGTCTCTTTCAGCTCTAAGTTTTGTGTTCCTACATCTAGCATTGTTTAGTATATTATGTATCAGGAATAAATAAAGAGCATAGTAGAGATTGTGCTTTTTTTCCCTTACGTACTAGCTTTCAAAAAAAATTTCATTCACATAACCCATTAGTACATTTTTTGAGCATACATCCCGTTATATGTACATTTATTTATAAATAATATACAAATATTACTATATGAACATATTATGTATACAATAAAACACAATCTGGAAATTTAAAATAATTAGATAAAGTTAAAATAAGCAGTATTTGAAAATAAATTTAATTTTATTAATGCCATAAAACATTTGCAAAGTATTTAAATGAGTTCAATGTGATTCTTCTTAAAAAAAAAAAACAACAAGAACATCAAAACCTCAGTTTAACACTTTGTGTTACCTGACTTGAAGGTCTGGTTCCAAGTTCAATGTTTTACAATCCTTGCTTCTAATTACTGTTGTAACTGAAAAAGATATTTAACAGATACATCTAAATGAAAGAAGCTCATTATTGGCTGCATTTACTAAATCAAGACACCCATTTTTCAATCCCACTCACCAATTATGCAAGAGTTTTTGATGAAATTTGGCTCATAAACTTCCATATTTCTTTGTCTCATACAGATAGTCTTGCAAACAACTACCAAGATGTTGCATATTTGTATTTTTCACAAATTGGTTGAAGACTCACTGAAACTCTCCTTTCAGAAGATTTTTAAGCAGGTTTAAAATTTGTTTCCACATTTGTGTGCAGCTATGAGAGTTTTAAAAGGCAATATACAATTTTTATCAACAAAAGCTTAGTTTTTAAATGTCTCACTCATCCTGGTAACTCCATACTATGATAATTATGATCTAGTGGCAGAATATACACTTGAGGCAAAGTTCATCATCAATGACAATGGATATAAATTTATATTTAAAATAATGTTGGTAATTAAATTTTGAAGGAATAACTTCTTGACAGATCTGATTAGTGTCTCATTGTTTTTATCTTAAACAATGGCTGATGAAGAGCTTGGACTAGGAGTAAAAGTATTGGCTCTGACATTTTATTATTATTCATTTGTATTGTCCACAGTATTAGTGTTATCTTCAACTTGTGATTTCTTTGCAGAAATATTTTAAAGACACGTCCATTTTCTGAGGGTTAGTTTAGTTAAAACTAGATAGTATAATCCATAAATCCACTTAACTGGGCACATTTAAACTATAGGAGTTGAAAGAAGAGAGAATTCAGTGAGGGCTAGACTGGATCACCTTATATACAAAATTGTTTTTGTTTGTCTCTCAAAGGGAACCATGACATCATGGAGGTGATGCCATGACATGCAAGTGAACTGGATTTAAGTGAGGGAGGGCTGTGTAAAGTCACCAGTCCCACTTTCTCCTCTGGAGCCATCTGGGTCCAGTGCCCAGATACACATCAGGATGACTGGAGATGGCTCCAGAAGAGATGAAAGACCTTAGCCTTTTAAAGCTAAGGTCTTTAGCTGTTCTTGGTTTGACTGAGGCAACACCCATTAAGTGATTAAGGTTAGGTTAAAAATTAGGCAAAGAATGGCTTCTTTAACCTAGTCCAGGAAAAAAAAATTAAACTGGGAGGGGAAGACCCTCAGGGTTTCTGGCCAAAACAGAAATGATTGATTCCTATTTACATTTACTCTGAGTCAATCAAGGCCCAAACAATGACCAAGTGGGGTTTGGTCTGGGACCTATTGTCGGCCAATCAGTGAGAGCCAGAATAGGTAGGATTTAGTTAGGTAGAGAGTGGAGGGTCTCTGTATGGGAAGCATAGCATTACTGAAGGCCTAGAGGCAGGAATGAGCATAACATATTTGTGGAACAGTACATGGGAAAATTTAACTAGAATATATAATTTGGGGAGAGTAATGAGAAATATGTGTGAATGGAGAGGGAGTCAGAAAAAGGCCATATGAAGTGGATAGTTATTTAGCTTGGTGCTTCCAGAATTTTGCAGTGGGGACACCTAAATGTTTAATAATATGAAACTATGTAAATTCTTTTTCAGAGCAAGGGAATAGTTGGAATTGTAGGGTTATCTTGAAACCTGAAAAAGGCAACCATCAAAAAGGGGTTGTTAAAAAAAAATGAAACTAGCTTTTCTTTTTATAGGTTTCTTTTTAACCTGTGTGGGATGGATGGACCCACTATGACATCTCATATGTATGTGTGTGTATAAACATATACATATATGTATCCACGCATACTGCATTTAATTAATTAATTAGTTTATGGGGAATCTGATGATGGGAGTTGAAGGTACCTCCCTTCTTCCTCTATTCCTCCTAACCATACTGGGAGAATAAAATCATATCCTCTGTAGGGCTGTAAAGGACCATATCCAGACCACATTGGATTGACCATTGTTCAAATCCTGGACTGTAGGAATTATTCATCATTGTAGTATTTGATGTTTGCTTTATGATACTATTCTGATGAACAAGAATATATGCTAATGGATAACCAAAAGCTGTTTAGTTCCCAATATGCATTTATTTCTTTGTCTTGCATAGTAACACATTCATTTATTTATTTGACATATGTGTTCAATGCCTTTCATTGGCAGCATGTCGTTTCTGTCAAGCCATATTAGTGTTGTCTTTTTTTATATACCTATAATAAACAATTGAAAAAAAATAATCCTCCAAATATTTTTGTCTGTATAACACCAAATTATCTATGCATTTTAAAACAAATGATTGATTTTTTTTTTTACTTCTGGATGTGAAGTACTGTGAAGACACAGACATATTTTTGGTGTCAGTGGTTCATTACATCTTGGACTTGGACATTGACTTTGGAAAGGTTGGTGGTAAAGCATTAGAACTGGCCTCAGAGAGCAAATGGAGACTATATGGCTGAAGGTGTGTGTGTGTGTGTGTGTGTAGCGGGGGATAAGGAAGGGAGTAAGGCAGTTTCTAATACAGCAAATGCTTTAAACTCACTTTGTGCAGAATCTAATGCTGGACACAGTGGGGAGGTCCTTCGGCCTCAGAGGACAACTGGAAAATGAAGACTCCAGGGACTTGGAGAATCCTGTATCTTTTTGGCTCCATTGAAATTCTCTTATTAGATAAGCATTACATAAGTAAAGGAATAAATCAACGAATGATGTCAGAACTGGTTGCATTAAAGTCAAATTAAATTTTATTTCAAATGATTATTAGTGGCTGATTATGTAGAAGATGCTGTACAAGGTCCTGAGCAGACAAAGCTAGATGCAACATAGACCTTTTTTTTTTTTAAAAAAAAAGGGTGTCATAATCCAATGAGGGTGGTGGAAAGCCATAGACACAAAAAATGTTGATACAAGGAAAGTGTGATAAGTGAAAGGGAGAGGTTTAGGAAACGTACTCAGAGGCATAGAAAGATAAAGAGTTCATTTTTCCTGGGAGTGGAGAGGAAGGCTTCACAGAAGAGGTGTCCTTGACAGTAGGGAAGAACTTCAGAGACTGAAAAAGGAAAACATAATTCTATCACTTGTTTTACATAATAATAACTTGTAATGGTAATGGCTAACATTACTGTAGTGTTTAAGGTTTGCAAAGTGCTTTCTTTGTAAGTGAGGCATTTGGTTTGATTATTATTATTATCACCCTCATTTTGAAGGTGAAGAAAATGATGCTTAGAAGACCTAAGTGTTTTCCTGGGTCACAATTAGTAAGTGTTACAGCTAAGTTCAAATCCAGGTTTTATGACCCAAAGACCAATGCTCTTTGCATGCTTAGCTAGGCGGTACAGTGGTTAGAGTGCTGGGCCCAGAATCAGGAAGACCTGAGTTTAAATCCAGCCTTATACTTTACTAGCTGTGCGAGTCTGGGCAAGTCACTTAACCTCTTCTACATCAGTTTGCTGTACTGTAAAATGGTGATAATAACTCCCAGGTTCTTGTGAGGATCAAAGGAGATATTTGCAAAGTACTTAGCACAATGCATGGCACAGAGTAGGTGCTTAGTAATACTCACGCCTCCCTCAAACACCACTGATTTGTCTTTTCTTTCTTTTTTTTTTTTTTTACTGGATTAATTGATTTTAACCAAGATCTGAGCCCCATCTGGATGTAGTCTAAAAGAGTGAAATAAATTCATTGTGTTAAGTTGGTGCCCAAAGAGGAAGATGAGTCCATTGAAAGCTATGAAAAGAAAAAGAAAATGTTAGATCTGATACAAGACTTACGATCAGACACATTAGGAAAATCAGTAAAGATTAATATTTTAAATATTAACCACTGGGTCTGAAATCAGGAAGACCTGAGTTCAAATCTGGCCTCACACACTAGCTGTGGGACCCTGGGCAAGTCACTTAATCCTATTTGCCTCAGTTTCCTCATTTGTAAAATAAGCTGGAGAAGGAAATGGCAAACCACTACAGCATCTTTGCTAAGAAAACCCCAGATGGGGTCATGAAAGGTTGGCCATGACTGAAATAACAACAATTAATTAATAAAGAAGCTTTTTTTGAATATTGGGAGAAATGCTTCCTGGTAGGAGGGGCTCTTAGATAATATAAGTAATATCTCCTAAAGATTTTAAACATTGAAAGATGTAATTAAAAGAGATTTGAGTGAAAAAATAGATCTTTACTCAAAGGAAGACCCTGAAGAAGATGGAGTTATGGGGGCTGGGTTACCTGTCTCATTCTTTCCATTGCCAGTTTCTATAATTCTGAGGTACAGTTGCTCTATATTCCTTTATATACAACCTAATCCTTAATCCCATGTTGTTTTTCATTATGAATCTCTGAAGTTGTACTCTCAGCTTTATTTTCACTAAATTATTCTATTTATTCCCTTTGCTTAGGCCTGCTCTTGTGTTTCCAGTCAGGAGGGGGAAAAAAAAAACTACCTCATTGCCTTTTTGTCTGTTTTACATTTAAAGTTTTCTCTCTTTCCCTCTTTGTCTTGTATCTAATGAGCGTATTATCTAAAAATAGATACGTTTATCATTCTACAAAATTTTGTATCTTCTCTAGATTGGAGGCCAGTGTAATTGTAAGAGACATGTGTCTGGCAGACAGTGTAATCAGTGCCAGGATGGATTCTACAATCTACAAGAGTTGGCTCCTGATGGCTGCAGTCCCTGTAACTGCAATACCTCTGGGACAGTGGATGGAGATATTACCTGTCACCAAAATTCAGGCCAGTGCAAATGCAAAGGAAATGTTATTGGTATGTGCGATGCAAGAGTTTACAGTCATATCTCTATTACTATCTGGAATAAAATGCTCTCCTTGGTTTCTTAACTGAAGAGTAAAGTAAATTTCTTTGCTCAAGGCAGACTGAGGGGGAAAAACAATTTGAATGAAATTAACTGTCTAGAAATAATTAAATTAATAATTCTATCAAACTACAGCTTGAAGCTTAGTTTAATCAACTCTTTAGAAGTTTCTTTATATTGTAGATGCATTAGCTTACATGGTTCCATACTAATAAGTCACAGAAAAATATAATTTGC
Organism: Vombatus ursinus; assembly: GCF_900497805.2. Classification (NCBI taxonomy): domain Eukaryota; kingdom Metazoa; phylum Chordata; class Mammalia; order Diprotodontia; family Vombatidae; genus Vombatus; species Vombatus ursinus. Next base: position 35,861,265 of record NW_020954576.1, read on the forward strand.
TTACTGCATAGATGTTTCTTTTAGAAAATTAGCACTTTCTCCAAATGGTTTACCCTTAATGAGTTCTAAGCAAATTCATTTCCATGTTAGTTTCCTTAATAGACCAAAATAAATGGATTTTTTCAAAATATTCAGTGCTACAGGGTCCTTTGTGATAAATCTTTCCATTTTTTCTATTATATTTCTTTGAACTGTTCCTATGAAATGCAAAATAAGTCAACATAATTCCACAGATCATATACATTGCTAGGGTTAGTTATCAAGGGCCACATAATTTTAATTTTGTAATTCAGTGCCAAGCTGATTATAATAAACTGCTACCTTCTGTGTTATTTATCATTTTTTTTAATACAAGACATGCTTTTTTGTTTGTTACTCCCAAAGGTATTTTTCAGAAATTAGATTTGATTATAGCAATTTATTACTTCCAACATATTTGAGGGGAACCACAGCCACATAAGGACAAAATTTATCAAGTGCCCAAAATGTACTAGGTACATAATGCAGTTTGAAATGTTGATATATGGGAATATTATGCAAGGAGAGTTTTCTGATAAAGAAAGTCCTACGTTGTAACTGGTCCATACAGGAGTCTTAAAGAAGACCTTTACTGTTTTGTTATCATTCAAGCCATAAGGCATCAGTGTGTTTTCTAAAACTGACCCTAGCCAACAAAAACAATCCTTGAGGGTTTTAGAGCCTTATGTGTTTATAGTTAACAACATTTTGAATCTCATTTGCTTCCCATGATCTAGATCTGAAATTGATTTTGCATATGGCATGCTTCGTATATGAAGGTGCAACCAATTTAAAATTAGCTAGCTACCCAAACATTTGACCTTACCAAACATAAATAGAAGGAAGGTTGCCAGAATTACAGATGGATCCGTCTATTTGCAGAAGGATTACATAGGATTCCTTAAACTAACAAGTCCTCTTAGTGCTTTGAAAATAACAATTCAATTTACAAGAAACTGAGTTACACACAACTTTTCAGGAATACATTTATTGCATTAAGTGAGTATATATGTATGTAGGTGTATGTACTTATGCAGTTATATATCCTTTGTGTTGGTGAATGGATTCCCAAAACACTCATTTTGTTTGAATTCTACTTTGTTCTAACATTTTTCAAGGTAAGCACGAAAGCCAAGTGAAAGTACAATTTAAAAAATCTTCAAAGAAAATGCAAACACTGCTTTTTTATATCAGGAAATCTTCTTTAATGTTAATTAAATTCTAGGGACAACACATATCAGGAATGGTTAGTTAGGAATTCAATATTTATCTAGACCTGTTGTATAACCATCCTGGTTGACATTTTACTACTTTACCAGTTAAACTGGGTGATTTTAAGGTGGGGGGGCATAAATGACAAATTATATATCATATTCTGAGAACTGAATCTTTATTTGTGAAACTAATCAGTATAATTAATTGGATATTATATAATGTAATACTTTGGTTAAAATTATAAACTTGCTTAAAATATATGTATATATTTTTTCCTTATAGGATTAGCGAGTTAATAGCAATCTGTTGTCATTTTCACCCAGTTGAAAAGTTAGTAAGAGAAAATGCAACTGTGTACTGTATACGCTATGGAAAGCAAACTGTTAGAGTTAACACAACTGTTAAATCTTACTAATGATTCTATCACCAGTAAAATACATTAGCACCAATAATTTTATTAAAGTAGGTCATTCATCTAGAATAAAAAGGGAGAAGAATGTGAATTAAATGCCAAGTGTGCTAACTCGCCTGTACTTGTTAACACTGAATGTGATGCCCTGTAGGCCTTCCTCAGTATCGTTAGGAATAGATTACCTGTCAGGAATATGTATGGCATATTCAAATAAGCACTGTGCATATTTTTAAAACTGATATGATATGAATCCATGTAGACCAATTTTAATAGTTCAAAATGAGTCATAATTCTTGTTAACAATACAGTTATTTTTAAAATTTGCAGCAATAGTGGTCCTTTTTTATTTTCCTTATTGAAATTAAATGATATGCCTTAGGTGAGTCATTCATCACTGTTAAAGGAGCCTGCCTTCTATTGGAGTTCTTGAATTTTTATCTATATATATAATGCATTTCCCTCCAGTTTAAGATATGCTTTTCTACATATAAGATCCTGAATGTATTTTTGGCTGTTATTTTAGGCCAGACTTCTTTCTTTCTTTCTTTTATTATAGCCTGAAATAAATGGCTTAATTGATTCAAACACATGTGATGGTTATATGGTAGATACTTAAAGTCATGGTTCTTTGAATATTATCTTGGTTAAAGCATTTTGCATCTGAGCTTGTATTTCTCAAATTTAATTTAATTTAATTTTTGCTAGAATCAGAGGAACTGAATTCAAATCCTGAATGTTGTTTGATACCTGTTTGACCATGATAAAGTGGTTTACCCTGCTTGGGCCCTATTTTCCTAATCTATAAAATAAGGGATTTAGACCAGTTGGACTATAAGGTGTCTTCCAGTTTCTAAAACTATCATCCCATGGGTTGAAGTATAAATTTTGAAAGCTAAATCTCAGTGGCCTAGGTTGAAGTGCAAATAACTTTAAAAAAGTCTATATTTGTTCTTATGAAAAGAACAACTGAAGAACATTTACTTAGTTTTTTATGGAGATGTCTTCTGTGTCACATACTTTGGCAAGTGGTATGATTTCCTCTTGTGCCATGGAAAGTATTTTGTTGATGGAAAATGAAAATAAACAGTATAATAGAAAGTTCATATTAAAATGAAAATTTCATTCTCAGTGAGATTTATTCATAATAATAATTTTAATCTGAATCGTCCAGAAGCAAGTTTCTTTATTGCGGTTATGCAAAAAAGTTACCTGTCCAAGCATTTTAGTGAATCTATTTTATTGAATATTAATGTTATCAGGGAAAATAATCCATTTAATAATATAAAATCCTAAATATAAATATTTAAAGTCCTAAATGTAAAATGGGCTTTAGAGGTATGCTTTGTTTCCTACTATATTTTTAAATGTCCAAACTGTTAAAGGAGCATTAAGAAACAAACAAGAAATAACTCCTGTGTATACAGGGGAACAAACTTTGCATTAGATATTGAATAATTAATGAAAATTATCATAAAGCACTTGGCAAACATAAAGTGTTTTAATAATGCTAACGAGTAATATAAGCATTGTATTTTGAGAGTTGTGATGGGCTTGTTTCGCTAGTGAAAGGTGCTCAAAATTGCGTGTTTGCATTAAATATCCCCAGTAGCCTTGTTCTTACTCCAGCTATATCGATTTCATATTAAAATGACTTCCTCCTTATTAATTACATTTTAATTCTTAAGGGCTTAGATGTGATCGTTGCAATTTCGGATTCAAAATACTCCAAAGTTTTAATAAGGACGGATGTGAACCGTGTCACTGTAACATTTATGGGTCAGTGAACAAATTCTGCAACCCTCTTTCTGGACAGTGTAAATGTAAAAAAGAAGTTCAAGGCCTCCAGTGTGATGCTTGCGTGGAAAACTTTTATGGATTGGACATTGGTGGCTGTAAGGCATGTAACTGTGACGCAATAGGGACGCTCCCTGGTACCGTCTGCGATACCGAGACCGGCCAATGCATTTGTAAACCCAATGTAGGTGGAAGACAGTGCGATGAATGTTTGGATGGCTACTACAGACTGCAGCAAAATAATTCCTTCTTCTGTCTGCCATGTAATTGTGATAAGGTAGGGACAATAAATGCCTCTCTGCTGTGTGACAAATCAACAGGACAATGTCCTTGCAAAACTGGCGTCATTGGCCTCTACTGCAATCGTTGTGAGCCTCACCGGTACAAGCTCACTATTAGCAATCTTCAAGGCTGCCAGATGTGTGAGTGTGACCCTTTGGGAACGTTAGCTGGGGCCATTTGTGACCAGATTAGCGGCCAATGTCCATGTTTACCTAATCATCAAGGAAGACAGTGCAATCAATGTAAACCAGGTAAGAAAGTCACTTGTACTACCTTTCAAAGACTGAGTGATGTCCTTTTTTCCATTATCCCTTGACAGCAGGTTTACTCTTTCTTTTTGGTATAAAACTCCTAGAAGTGCCCTTTGTGCCAACTCTATAAATTGACTGACTTGGATATGACTGAAAGATTTGGTTATTCAGAGTAGCTGGTTTATCTGGGTCCCTATTATTGTTTTTGGTGGGGAGATGGAATACATAGGCCACAGCCAATCAGGCACTGAATTTTTAAATCATAGCTTATATGGTCTACTGTAAAACAAAACCCTACATAGTAATAAATATCTGAGTAGTAGAGGTGAAAAGAGAAATTTATCTTGCAGAAAAATGCAACGTCAATTTGATTTTCCTAATTAAATTAGAGTCGTGAGGCCCAGAGTCAGGAAGACCTAAGTTATAGACTCATACATTTACCTGCTGTGTGAACCTGGGCAAGTCAGTTAACCTCTGTTTGCCTCAGTTTCCTCATCTGTAAACTGGGGACAATAATAGTATCTACCTCTCAGGGTTGTTGTGAGGATCAAATGAGATAGAAATTGTAAAGCACTTAGCACAGTGCCTGGCACAAAGTATTTGCTACATAAATGGTAGTTATTATCATTACTATTAATTATTATTATTTTACCTAATTTACCATGAGTTGGAGACTTCACAGTGGTAATAAGCTCTCAATTAGCTAGAGCAGTGAAGATGGGAAGGGTAAAGGTAATGAAACAACAATAACAAAAAAAAGATAGCAGCCAACTTCTTAGTGGGGTCAAGGACAAAACTCTATTCCCCACAGCAGGTAAGTTAAAAAAACTATTCATAGGGAATTGAGCAACATCTTTAATAATCCTGGTCAGTGTAGTTGCTCAGCACCATGGCCCATGGGAAGGCAGTATGATGCAATGGAAAGTCAACTGGATTTAGAGTTAGAAGCCCTGCGTTCAAACCCAACTTTTGCCACTTACCATCCTGTGATCAGAGCCAAGTCTTTTGACCTCTCTTAGGCCTCAGTTTCTTTATCTTCAAAATGTGGTAGTTAGACCATATAATAATAGCTAACATTTGTATATTGCTATAAGGTTTGTGAAGGTCTTTACATTCATTCTTTCAGTTGATAATATTCTTTACAACTCTAAATCTATAATCCTGTCACCAGAAACTGATTATTTTCTTCATTTTTGGAGTATTTGTTAGAAATTTTCAATCATCTTTATTTTTGTGTGTATGTCCAAGGAACCTCAAGCACTAATATTTTATCATTTTTGTTTACTCATAGCCTTGATTGTGGAGGAGAAAAAATTGTATTCTCCTTCTTAGCTATTATACTACTTTGCCTACATTCTTCTCTCAAGGGGGGGGGAAGAGAGAGAGAGAGAGAGACAGAGTGAGAGAGAGAGAGAGAGAGAGAGATCCAAAACTTTTTGAAGAAAGTTCTAAACACCTGGATTCGTTCATAGTCAGCCCTGTATCACAACTCATCTACACGTATATTCTCATCTACATCTGTATATACAGTGCCATGTTACAACTTGGCCTCAGCTATTCCTATCCTTGGTAAAGAGGTATACATGACAATTATCAACCCAAGGGAGGAGAGGGGAATAGGGGATTATTGCAGAATATCCAGATCTCTTTTCTTTCCTTTGTGATATCATAGTTAATAATTGAAATCTTCAGTACCTTGGCCTTACCCTACCATGTAGCTAGACTCATAGGCTCTCAAATTGGAAAGAAATTAGTCATATTGTCTAGCACATACCTGAATAGCAGTCTTTTCTGCAGTATCTTCTACTGCTGGGTTTCTAGCTTTTACTTGAATATCTTGGAATGTCAAATTTATAACTTTTCAAGGCAACTTATTTTTCTTTTGGGGAGCCCTAATTGTTGAGTAATTTTTCCTCATACTGAACCAAATTCTCCCTTCGTTGCTTCTTGCTCTGCGCTCTGGAGTCAAGTAAAATGGAAATGTCTCCTCCCATGTGGCTGTTTGAAGATGGCTATCATGTTCCCCCAAGTATTCTCTTTTTCATGCCAAACATCCTCACTTGTCTCCTCTGGTGTTCATATACAAAGTTTTGAGTCTCCTTGTCCTTCTGGTTCCTTTCTTAGGGATGGACTCCATTCCTTCTTAAAATTTAACACCCATAACTGAACATAATACTGCAGATGTGGTCTGAGTGCAGGGAGACCATAGCCCCCTGCATTCTCCATATTATGCAGCATGATTGAATTTGAGTTTTTGGTTGCCACATTAACCTAATGATGCATTTTGAATCTGAAATTCACCAAAACTCCCTGTTCTTTTTCATATGAACTCTTGTGTAACTACTTTCTTCCATCCTGTCTTGTGCAATTAGTTACTATAATCCAAACATAAAACCTTACATTTATCCCAATTAAATCTTTTATTGTATTTGTTCCTTTTAGATTCTAGAATAATGAGCCCAGTGGGACCTTTTTAGATTTCAATTCTGCCTGTCAATATATTTGCTAACCTTCCACATTTTGTCATCCAAATATTTATTAAGTATGCCATTTAAGCTTTCATCAAAGTCATTGATAAAAATGATGAGCACAAGGCCAAGGACAGAGCCCTGGACTATAATAAAGACTCCCTACCAGGATCCATTAGTGACCACTCCTTGGATTTGATGGAATTTGTCAACTATCTTGATCATATCCAGTTATGTTTAAGGCATTATCTTGGTCTGATGTGACCTGTTTTCATGAACTCATTCTGGCTTGTAATGATCACAGCTTCTCATTGTCAATGCCCACAAACCCTTTATTAATGCATTCTAAGTTTTTTTTTTTTTGCTAAGAATTGAGGTTAAATTAACTAACCTATAATTTGAAGAATCTAATTTATTTCCCTTTTCGAAGATCAAGACATTTTGTCTTTCTCTATTTCCTTGGCTCCTCTTTCATTAGCTATGATTTTTCCAAGATCAAAATCTTTATTTCCTACCAATTTCCAACTTTCCTACCTCTCCAATGAATCTTTCTTTGACTCTAAGAACTCATGCTAAGCTCTCCCTTCAACTATTTGCTTATGTTAATAATAGCTAGCATATAATGTTTGCAAAGCACATTACATATGTTATTTAAATTATTTCTCATAACAACATTATGAGGTGCCATTATTATCTCCATTTTACAGATGAGGAAAGTGAGGCAGCTTGTAGTAAGGAACTTCTCTAGGAACACACAGATAAAAAGTGTTTGATGCTGGATACGGACTCCAAGTCCAACACTCTGTCCACTGTGCCACATAGCTGTCTTATGCTAAAAAACACACAGTTTACCATGTAGGATTATAGGATTTTGGAATTCTAAGTGACACTAGAGATTTTCTAGTCCAAGCCTCTGATTTTCCAGATGTGAAAACTCAGGCCATGAGCTATTTACTGCCTGCTATAGGTTATATACCTAGTCAGATGGAAGAACTAGGATTAGAACCAAGGTCTTTTGACTAAAAATATAATGTTCTTTCTGGTGTTCTCTAATTTTTTTTTAAACACATGTTAGTTTGCCTACCTAACTAAGCTGAACCTCCTAAGGACTGAATCTATATCTAATATTTCTTTTGTATCCCTTCCACCAACACTTAACATTGTTCTAGCTTCAAATAATAGTCTCTGTTCTTTCAAAGGCTCTGGGAAAGGAGTTATTTTGGATGGCCAAATTTTTCTACATAACTAGTAAGAGCAACAATAATAATGGTAATAATAATGATTAGCATGTATATAGCACCTGCTGTGTGCCAGGCACTGTGTTAAGTGACTTATAAATATTATCTCATTTGATTCTCATAACAATCTTGGGAGGTAGGTGCTATTACGATCCCCATTTTTACAGGTGAAGAAACTGAGGCAGACAGCAGTCAAATGACTTGCCCAAGGCCTTACAATTAGTAAATGCCTGAGGTCACATTTGTACTGAAGCAGCTAGGTGACACATTAGCTAGGCCTGAAGTCAGGGAGAACTCAGTTCAAATCTGGCCTCAGATACTTCCTAGTTGTGTGACCTCTGCGCAAGTCCCTTAATCTCTGTCTGCCTTAGTTTCCTCAACTATATAATGGGGACCGTAATAGCACCTGCCTCCCAGGGTTGTTGTGATCATCAAATGGGATATTTTTAAAGTGCTTAGCATAGTGCCTGGCACATAGTAGGCACTTAATTATTCCTTATTTCCTTTTAAATTGTTGAACACCTCAGAAGTTGTAACTTCATCATTATTGCTATTTCCTTCACCAATACAGATCATCATTGCTTTGTGCCTTAGATAGACCATAAGTTAATATGACCAAAATAATTGTTCAACTAATGGCTGAACTTCTAGTGATGAATTTCTTTGATCTTGGCCAGAATGCTCCTCTGATAGCCTTCTGTCTGTTGCCTTTGCTGAAAGCAGGTCCAGTTAGCTAAGACCTATGGCTAAGTCATTAGCTCAGCAACATATAAATCTATTAAGAACTGTCTGAGTCATCTAAGTGGCACAGTGGATAGAGCTCTGGGCCTGGAGTCTCAGGAAGACCTGAGTTCAAATTAGGGCACAGATACTTACTAGCTGTCTAACCTTTGTACAAGTCATTTAACCTCTGTCTGCCTCAGTTTCCTCAACTGTAAAATAGTAACCATAAGAGCATCTATCTTCCTGGGTTGTTGTGAGGATCAAATAAGATAATTTTTGTAAAGTACTTAGCATAGTACCTGGTACATAGTAGATACTTAATAAATGCTTATTTTCTTCCTTCCTGATGACTTTCATATAATAAAAATAGAATGATAATAATTCTAGAAAATACATTGAAAACAATCATTCTTATAAAGAAGATTTCAAGGGAGCACAATCTCTCCTAAGCCTGGTTATATCTGCCTGGGTATGAGTACTCTTGGGCTTTTAAATGTGTATGAGAGGAGTAAAAGAGGAGAAAGAAAAAGGAGCTGGGGGTGGGGGAAGAGAGTAGAATATAGGACGTGGTATACAAAACTAGAACTGCAGACATCCTGCTGACCAGGTCACATGCTTAGTCATATTGTCTTCTTAGCTTCACCTCCTTAGAGATGAGGCAATGCCCATCAACATTGAGTTCTCTGCAAGGAAGAAGTCATTTTGGAAGAAGAGTCTGACCCACAAAGATGAATAGAAATACATTCTTCTCAAGGACTGTAGTATTGAGTGAAGAGCTTGGTGTTGTTCAGTTGTTTCAGTTGTATCCAACTCTTTGTGACCCCATTTTTTTTTTGTCAAAAATACTAGAGCATTTTGTCATTTCCTTCTCCAGTTCATTTTATAGAAGAGGAAACTGAGGCAAGCAGGGTTACATGATTTACCCAGGGTCACAACAGGAAGATGAGTCTTCCTGACTTTAGGCCTGGCACTCTATCCATGGCGCCACTGCCTTCAATATTCATTAGAAAGCAATTCCTTCAATACCGTTTGGGATCCCCTTGGGAATACTTATTGGCTAAAACTTGGAGGGGCAGGAGTAGGCTATTTTACTACCTTCATCCCAATTCAAGATGTTAAAAAGTATCAGATATTAACTAAGACATTGTGAGTAATAGTGGAACCAGGAACATATCATAAGATAATAATTATTATTTATGAAATTACAAAGGAAAGCAGGAAGCTTCAGCTATTCTGCAATAGACACCTATTCCTCTTTCCTCCCATGGGTGGAAAATGCAAATCATCATGCCTACCTCATCACCAAGAATAGGAGTATCTGAGGATACCTTTTAACAAGGCACAAGATGAGGCTATAGTTGTGGGTGATGTTGAATAGAGGACTAACTGTTTATGGAATCAAGCAGTAGTCTTAGAACTTTCTTCAAAAAATTGTGGATATCAGTTTAATTTGGGGGAATTTGCCTCTTTTTCACAGGAGTGGAGCCTAGCTTAATGGTTTCCTAGTTGGAATAACATTCTTACCCTCCTGAAATATTTATTTATAAACCAAAAGCTGAATCTTCTTTTCTGAGTGTTTTTCTTCCACACAAAATACATACCTTTTATTATTCTCATCAATAGTCTTTGATTTGCCTGCATCTCTCCCAACATATTCATACATGTACCCACACACACACATGAAGAGGGAGGGAGAGACACACACACAGAGAAACAGACAGACACACAGACATGGGGGGAGAGAGAGAGAGAGAGACAGAGAACGAGAACAAAGATGCCTTATACCTTTAAGGGTTTTAGAATTGAAGTAGAAATTCATTTCCTCACACTGCAGATCTGTCTTCAGTCTCAAAGGTCAAGGTTGAAAATATTGCCTTGATCACATGACTTCTATGGTTTTTGTCTTTCTTTGAAAAGCAGTGATAGTTGTGTCATTTTAGTTCTTTCATTCTCCTTAATTTTGAGTCTCTTCTGTTTTTAACTTCCAAAGTTTTTTTTTTTAAATCATATTAATGGCAATTCTCTTCCTCTTTAAGGAGTAGAATTGAGGATCATAAACCTATGATAGGATACCATTGGTGTCTCTCTGAGACACTCTGAAAGAAGCCCACAGTGTCTTTTATCTAGCATTGGGCTTTCCTGGGGAGATGTTGAGTTTTCCAACATTGCAAAGATGTTATAGGAGGGTCTCATGTTTCAGTTGAAGGATTGTACTAGATGATCAGTTACCTCTGGATTCCTTCGTAGCTCTAAGATCTGTGATTTCGTTTATTGTGATTATTAGTGGACCTTTCTTGACTCACTTCTCAAAGGAGATGGTCTTGGAGAGTGAGATGAGAGTAAAACAATGATATATAATTTCCCAGGATCACTTAGGGAATGAACACTGTGTGGATTTGTCTTCATCCCAGTGTGGGTTACAGTGAAAGGGACAGAGTTCTGGAAGGTGTTATTGCATCCTGAAGAGCGGGGAAGGGGCAAATTGAGCTGAATAGCTAATACATTTTTTCTTTTACAAAAAATATAATCTAGTGGTCCATGTACATCTTTTCATATATGTGTGTATGTATAATAGTTACTTTTGCATTGCTCTACCATAGATACTGCTGCTGTTTTTTTTTCTTTATTTTTAAAAAAAAGTGTTTCTTCCCAATGAAACTTAGATTGAAGAACCCTCTTATCCTGAAGTGCCTTCCCTATAAACAGCTATTTCACAGTGGCTGGACCTGTAGCTGCCACATTCAAATGCATTGCCACAGTCTGGGACTTTCATTCTACTTTGCTAAACATATCCTGAATAAACAGATCAATTATTACTGGGAAAACCCTGTTTTGGCTATCGGAATTGACTGGAAGACCTATGGAGTCCTTTCCCCTTTTTCCTCTGTGATTTTAAGAATTGTTTGACCATATTAGCCCACTATACCTAGATTACACTCCAGTTTCTTTAAAAAAATTATTAAGGAAGAAGGTGCATATAATGAAACCTCATGTATTATTAACCTAACCTTACTACAACTGCACAAGGAATAGTCTTGGTTCAACTAAAATTTATAGGCAATTTGTTAAAGCAGCAGCGCACATTAGAAGGTACATTAGAGCCACATTGGTTTTAATATGCCATTCAATAACTTGAACAGAGGTTAAAAATGCAGCTTAACCTCCATTAAGTATTTTTAAAATGCTTTAATTTAAAATTATTTGGGGTGTGTGTACATATATGAATGTATACATGCACATGTGCTAATAAATATAGTGCTCTGGTCTTTTTTTTTCCCTCTTGGTTCTCTTTCCCAGGGCTGTATGACCTAGTGACTTTCTGCAGCAGGCACTTAATCAGAGGCCAGGCTGGAAGAGGCAGAGGAATGATGTCAAGGCATCCTGAGCCAGTGACCCACCCTTGTCCTTGAAAACTGAAATCAAAGAGAGTTTATTGAGGACTGAAGGTTTTGGAATAAAGAAAGGCTAATTGATAACACATAGAATATCCCACAAAATCTCTTTCCTACTAAAACATTTCCTCATGTTTGCATTTCTTTTGTGTTTCATTTTGCAAATGATGCCATCTTTTATTTTCTCTCTCTCTTTTTTAAACAAAGTATCTCATTTCACCAAGAACAAAAATCATATGTGTTTAGCATTGAGCTCATAAATCAAGGCTATATCCAAGGCATTGTTAAGAGAATTAAGATTTGGTCACTAGTTTCTCATCAAGTAACAGTGAATCAAAGTAGAAATCTATACTGATCACACGTTGTGTGAGATAACTTTCTAAGCAAGTAAGTTGCCCGTGTTGGGAACCAGCTTTCAGGGTAAGAGTCACACCAAAGCTACTAGGTAGGAAAGTGGGCATAGAAATACAGGAGAGAGCTCTTAGACATATCTGTGAGTTTTATAATCCTTGAAAAGTTCTCAGGTTGGTGGGAAAACGTTGCTACTGGACTGAAGACAAGCACAGTCCTTTTATAGAGTAAATTCAAATCTCTGCCGTGTCGTAATGAAGCTTCCTAAAAACCCAGTAAGCAGATTAAAGTTTATAATTCCTAAAAGGGATTTTGCTTTCCTTTCTCACTTTCAACTTGCTCACAGTATTGATAATCATGCAGAGTTTTGAACATTATGTTAATTCTTGGCTCTCAGAATGATGACCTAAAAGTCTAGTCAGAAATTGTCAGATTTTTTTTTTTGGTTATTGTTGTTATATTTTTATCATTGTAGCTGAGCCTGATTCTCTGACCAGTGAATTAGAGCCTGGAGTGTTATAAACTGGCATAAGGGAGCCCTATGTGGGTTTTAGAAATAGGTGATAAAATTTGGCTCCCAATGCAACTGGAGAGTCTAATGGAATATTTTCTCTCCTAGGTAGCTTTGGAGGGTTCATTATTACACCCTGCAGATTCGGGATAGAATAATTTAGATTTGCACTTATTTTGTTTTTGTAGCTAAATTGAAGCTGGTGTAACATAGTTTTACATTTATAGTGACCTGTTGACTAAGCATATTTTAAAAATAGAAATAAACCATTGATATGATTTAGAAAGACAAGGGTATAGAAATAGTATTCTGTATTTAAACTCTATTTTGTGCCCTCCTTCTTCTTACTCTTTGCATCTCCCACCCATCTGAGTATCCTTCCCCATAAGTAAATGTAATATATATATATATGATGTGTAATATATATGTGTGTATATAAGTATATATGTAACGTGTGTAATGTATGTGTATATGTATGTATATATGATGTGTGCATATGTGTATGTATGTGTATATATATGATGTGTGTATAATATATATGTGTGTATATGTATGTATATTTTATATATATACACATATATACATATATGTGTGTGTATATATATACACATATATATCTATATATGTATCTATATAGATATAGATACATATATCCCTTTCCCTTCATGTAGAAGTCTAGGTAAGCCTCTTTTCTTGATAGAAATCATGGCAGGAAAGTGGTTACAAGAAGGCAATATTTAATTTAAAATAAATTTGTAATTAAGAAGTAAGAGATTTTTTAAAAATTGACCATAAATATTTAAAAAAAATTTTAGAAAATATTCTCTGTATGGGTGAAAAATATGGGGAAGTTAAGAGGATCAGACAAGTGGTCTGGTTAGAAGTTTCATAATATTGATAACACTAATTCTTGACTGACTGTGTCAATTATAATTCTTTACGCAACTTTGTACATGGCAACTAGCTGGCATAAGCCCTAAGGAGAATAGTCCTTGTTTAAAATTCTGAACATGAATATCATGTACAAAGCTAGTTTGCAAACTGGAACCAATCATGTCTTTAGCAAGGTAGTAGAAGTAAAGTCCACATACATACCTAGTCTTTTCACTTCTAAACTGATGTCCATTCTCAAGTCTGATTTGGGAGTCATTTCTTCTAAATGGCTTATAATTAGTACTTAGCCTCAGGTCTGGCCTCCTTTTCCATAAAAGGCCTAGAGGTTAAGCTTGTTTCCCATCTCCCATGTAAGACCTTGGCACAGCTGAGTCATTCATAGTCCTCTAGAGGGACATTGCTGGGGAATGGACTCTTCATTTTATGCACAGGACAGGTACTATGCTGTGCAAATAGCTACTGTAAGAGAGAATACCAGCTGCCTCACTAATAACTTTGAGCTATATGGCTTCTGCAATAACTGAATCTGGGGCTTCCTCCTGATAAAAACACCACCTTTTTATGATATGGGTGACTGCTGACTTTAGGTGACTAATGCTTGGTTGTCCATTTGAGTTTTGCCTCTCAAAGGACTAGGGCTGAGCTTGAACCAAACCTGGGGGAACAATAAGCATAATGCTTTGATCTCTCTTTGTAGGTGGGTGTAGGCTCACAATGTAACATGGTGCCAGGCTAATAACGTTGTAATGACCACACTTAAGAATGTAGTCCAGAATTGGTCACAAAATGTAGCTTTGAAAAGGTCAGTTAAAATGATACAGGGACAAAGGTGAGGGGCATGAGAAATGGAGCTGATGACATGGGCTTGGTAAAGGATTGGGATAAAGGACAAAAATTAAGGTCAGCTATCATTAAACTGCACAAAAGATTTAAAGTTTTAACAGGAAGCAAGGGAAAAGGTTGTTTTCTATAGTTAGAAGTCATAAAAGGAGAGGTAATGGTCTAGAATTAGGTTCACTCAGGTAAAAGTAAGAAGTAATAGTTGAGCAGTAAGGTAACTGACTCACCCTAATTAGAACTGTTTAAAAATAGGGCAACTAAAATACTGGTGGGATTAACCTTAATAACCATGCTCTTGAGAGGGGAAGGGTGAATTAACTCTTTGGCAAATTCCTATGTAGTCCCTTCTGTGGGTTCTAAGGAGCTCACCCACCTGGTCTCAGATTCCTTGAAAGCTTTCATCCTCTACTATGCCACTCCTTGCATTCTTTTCTCTCAGAAAACCTTTATTTCTTACATGGAAAGAGCCTACCTATTCTTCTTGGCCAAACCATCTTTCCCCCATGCTTTCCAAAATTAACAAAGAATTCACTAATTCTCCAATGCTTCTATGGTTGACCCAGCTTTCTTAATATCCCATACTACCACAATACCTTTCACTTAACATTTCTTCTGTGTATCTGTGCTATAAATTTTTTGAATTTAACATTTCTTCTGCATGTCTGTGCTATAAATTTTTTGAATTCATTATCTTACCTTAGGACATGCTGATGATACCAAAGTTATGGGCTCACTACCTCTATGAATCTGTTGACTTGCATCCATTAGAAACATCCAATCAACTAACCATCATGTATTAAGCAACCATTACGTGCCAGGCTCTGTGCTGGTGATACAAAGAGAAAAATCAACAATTCCTGCCTTCAAGAATCATACATTCCAGTGAGGCAGACAACATACACATGCATATCAGTGCAACCCTAGTTTTGAGAGCTTCTCTCACAGAGACCTGGATAGTTTTATTGTACTCAGATGATACAGTAAAACTCTCCAAACATTTGGAGAGGGAGGAACTGAATATTAAGGAGTTGCAGTTTAACTTATTCTGGAGAAAGTTAACTGTTATGGCTAAGGAAAGATTATATGAAGCACAAAGAGAAAGGACCAAGAAACATTTTCTGAGAAATTACTAAGTAGAAAGCTATTTTGAGAGAACCGAGTTTAACTCTTATTGTGGAGAAGATATCTTGAGAAGCAGCTTAAGCTGCCATCTTGAGAGAACTGAACTATGATTTCAACATCTGTGGAGAGGAGACATCAGTTGACTATGGTTAGGTTGGTTATAGAGATAGAGGTGATGTTGATTATGACTTTTACTACAGTTAGTAAGATGTTAAAATGTCTTTGCATTATCTATTTTTTAATTTATTTTTATTTTGGTGAGACAATTGGGGTTAAGTAACTTGCCTAGAGTCACACAGTTAGTGAATGTTTTGTGTCTGAGTCTGGATTTGAACTCAGGTCCTCCTGACTCCAAGGCCAGAGTTCTATTCACTACGCCACCTAGCTGCCCATGCAGTATCTATTATTAATAAACTATATAGTTAGTAATATTGATATTTCTTGAAGTCTTTGAGACTGGGGTTTCATATTAAAAAAGAAGTAAAAGCTTCCAGAAAAAAACCGTTTCTTTAGTTTATTTATAAACTGTGTTGGTATCCAGAGTTAATTGGTTAATGAAGGCGAGATTGTGAATTTCTATTCATTTATGAAGTATTAAAATTTACCCCTTGATTGCTTTAGAACCCAAGATGAGAGTTGTTCAGGAAATGAATCAATAGCAGTTAGAAAGGGTAAGGGTTTGAGTATTCTTGTTAACTGGTAAAGTAATCTATTAAAGCCCACCTAACTTTGAACCTGTTTCATAGGTATATATAAAATGAATAGAAAGCAGAGAGAACGTAATCTATAGAGGGAACACTAGTATCTGGATAGGGGAGGAGGACCAGGAAAGGCTTCATGTAGTAGATAGTACTTGAACTGGGTCTTGAAGGAAACTAGAGTTTAAAAGAGGCAGAGGTAAGCAGGTAGTGCATTGTATACATGGAGACATCCAGTGCAAAGGCCTGGAGATAGGAAATAGAGTATTTTTGTATGTAGAACAATAATAAGGACAGTGTGGCTGACCTGTAGTGTATGTGTAAAAGAATAATGTATAATGCGGCTAGAAAAGTGGGATGGGATAGGGGTGAGAAAGGCTTTAAACACTAAAGATATTAGTATTTGCACCTAGAAATAAGGGAGAGCTACTGAAATTTATCAAGTAGGGCAATAATATTGGAGTAACTTGTGCTTTAGAAAAATCACTTTGAAGGCTGTATAGTGGATAGATTGGAGTAGGGAGAGACTTGAGGCAGGGAGACTAATTAGGCCATTATAATAATCCAGGGCTGCTAGGTGGCCCAGTGGATAGAGTGACAGGCCTGGAGTCAGGAAGGCTCATCTTCCTGGGTTCAAATCCAAACTCAGATGCTTACTAGCTGTGTGACCCAGGGCAAGTCACTTAACCCTGTTTGCCTCAGTTTCCTCATCTGTAAAATGACCTGGAGAAGGAAATGGCATCCTTGCCAAGAAAACTCCAGATGGGCTTATAAAAAGTCAGACATAACTGAAACAACTGAATAACAGAATAACAATCCAAATAAGTAGTGTTGAGTACCTAAATTAGGCTGGTAGCTCTGTGAATGGAGAGGAGACATATACAAGAGATGTTATGGAGGTAGAAATAACAAGATTTGGCAAATGATTGGATATAAGGAATGGGAGAGAGTGAGAAATTGAGCATGACATTGAACATTGGGAAGCTGGAAAGATGATATTGTCAACAGAAACAGGAAAGTTCTGAAGAGAGGTGGATTTTGGGAAAAATCAGTCATTTAATTGAGCATTTATTAGGTGCCCACTCCATGGCAGTAACTATGCTAAGTGTGGGGGATACAAAGACAGGCAAAAGATAGTCCTTGCTCCCATGGAGCTCGAAATCTGATGGGAGAGACAGCATGCTAACAGCTATGTACTTAAAAAATATATACAGGAAAAATTGGGCAAGAATAGTCTCAGAGGAAAGGCATTAGATTGAAGGGGGATTGGGAAAGGCTTCTTGTAGAAGGTGAGGTTTTAGTTGAGACTTGGAGGCCAGGGAAACCAGGAGCTTGATATGAGAAGGACGGGAATTCTAGGCATGAGAGACAGCTAATAAAACTGTATGGAGTTTGGAAATGGGAGTGTCTTATATGAGGAATAGCAAGGACATCAGTGACATTGAATGCCAGAGCATATTTGAGGGTAGAGGAGGAGTAAGGTGTAAGAATCCTGGAAAAGTAGGAAGAAAATGGATTATCAAAGGGTTTGAACACCAATGACCACAGATAATTTTATAGTTAATCCTGGAGGTGATAGGGAGCCACTGATGTGTATTGAATAATGGAGTGACGTGATCAGAACTGTGCTTTGGAGAAATCAATTTGACAACTGAGTAGAGGATGGGCTCGAATGAGATGTCTTTGAAATGTCCAATTGGCATTTGGTGATACAGGTATAAAGCTTTGGGGAGAAATTAGGGCTGGATAGATAAATCTGGGAGTGATTAGCATAGAGATAATAATTGAACTGCTGAGAGCCAATGAAGTCATCAAGTGGGAGAATCTTGGGAATACCACACAGTTGGAGAGCATAGCTTGGTTGGAGATCTAGTCAAAGAGACTCAGATAAGCAAGAGGCATGAATGAAGACATGAAAACTCAGAGTATTCAGAAAGAGGCAGCCAACAATGTCATACTATAGAAGGTCAAGAAGGAGGAAGATATAGAAAAGTCATTCAATTTTAAATTGAGATCTATTTTTAATAGAGCAGTTCTGTTGAATAATGAAATTGGAAGCCAAAATGCAGATGGTATAGAAGAACATGAGAGATTAAACGCAGCCACATAATACATATAGTTTTTCAAGAGATTTGGCTGAAAGAGAGAGACATAAGATGCTTGTGGGGATGGTAGAATGTAGGGAAGGTTTGTCTTTTTTTTTTTTTTTAAACTAGAGGGAGATTTGTAAGCTCCTTGAGGGCAAGGACTATTTCACTCTTTGTATTTATATTCTTTGAGCAACTCTCACGCCATCGGTCAATTAACACTTATTAAACACCGACTTCATGTCAGTCACTATGCTAAGTGCTGGGGATACAAAGAAGAAAAAAAGTCCTTGTTCTTAAGGAACTCACAGTTGTAATGGATGAAACCATATGTAAACAACTATGTCCAAATAAGATGTACAGCATAAGTTGGGAGTAATTTCAGAGGAGAGGCACTGAAATTAAAGAATACTTGGGAAGGCTTTTTTTGAAGAAGGTGGTACCTTAGCTGAAACTTGAAGGAAACCAAAGAAACTTGGAGGCAAAGATGAGGAGGGAGAGTCTTCCAGGATAGCCAGTGAGTTGGGAGATAAGAGTATTGTGTGTGAGGAACAGCAAGGAAGTCAGTGTAACTGAATTGTATGATATGTACAAGGGAGTATGGTTTAAGAAAACTGGAAAGGTCAGAAGGGGGCATATTGCAAAGGAATTTAAAAGCGAAACACAATTTTACATGTGATCCTGGAGGCAAAAGGAAGCCACTGGAGTTTATTGAATAGTAGAGGTTGGTATGGCCAGACCTGCACTTTGGGCAGATCAGTTTGACAACTGAGTAGAGAATAGAGTAGAGAGTAAGATTTGGGGCAAAAAAGACTAATCAGCAGACTAATGAAATAGTCCAGGCATGAAGTGATGAATGCTACATTGGAGGTAGGTACTATCAGAGGAGGAAGGGGGTTGTATGTGAGAGTGTTATGAAGGCAGAAATGACAGAATTTGACAAATGATTAGATAGATATGTGAGGTGAGAGTGAGAAGTCTAGGATGACACCTAGATTTTGAGCCTGGGTAACTGGAAGGATGGTTGCATCCTTGATAGTAGTAGGCAAGTTATGAAGAGGGAAGTTTAAGCTGTCTAGGGGATTTGAGCAGTGTTGAGAGAGAGAGAGAGAGAGAGAGAGAGAGGGACAGAGAGACAGAGACAGGCTGTGTGAGTGTGTTAACAAAGTGAAGAGAGTGATCAACAGTGTCAAAGGCTGAAGAGAGGTCAAGAAACATGTGGAGTGAGAAAAGGCCATTAGATTTGCCAATTAAGAGATCATGAGTAACTTTGGAGAGAGTGGTCTACATTGGAGGATGAGAATAGAAGATAGACTGAAAAGAATTAAGAAGAAATGAAGTGGGGGACCTATTGTTCATAGCTTTCTTAAGTAATTTAGCCAAAAAAGGAAGGAGAAATATAGGATGGTAGCTGGCAGTGAGAAATTAAATGTGGGGTTTTAGAGGCTGGTGAAGACATGAGGTTACATGTAAACAGTAGGAAAGCAGGTAGTGGACAGGGAATGACTGAAGATTAATAAGGGTAGGGATAATAGAGGGAGCAATCAGCTGGAGAAGGCAAAATGGAATGGGATCCCCTGTGCACATAGAGTGGCTTGCCTTGGCAAGGAGAAGGGCCATCTCTTCATGTGAAGCAAGGGGGACGAAGGACCTTGTTGCAGAAAGCATTGAAGTAGTAAAAGATGAGAAACAGGGGAGAAGAGGTAAAAATGGCCTCAAATTTTTCAGTTAAATACATGGCAAAGCTCTCAGCTGAGAGGGTGGAAGAGGCAGAGCTGTGGAAGGTTTAAGGAGGAATGAAAAAAATTTGGAAAAGCCGCTGTAGTTAGTGGGATAGTGAATCAGTTATTGTTCAGTCATGTCCAACTCTTTGTGACCCTGTGTACCGCAGCATGCCAATGCTGTCCATGGGGTTTTCTTGGCAAAGATACTGGAGTGGTTTTTTGATTTCCTTTTGTAGTGGATTAAGGCAAACAAGTTAAGTGACTTGTCTAGGGTCATACCATTAGAATATGTGCGAGGCCAGATTTGAACTCAGGTCTTCCTGACTCCAGGCTTATTGCTCTATCCACTGAGCTACCTAACTGCTTCAATGAATCAATTAGGGTCACATAAAAGGATTGTATTGCTTCAGTGAAGACCCAGATGAGATGATATGGCATAAACTTGTAGTTGCCACAGTCAGCACTGTTATGATATTTCCCTCAGCTGCTTTCAGTTGCCCGTGAGTCCCTCTTGCTAATGAGGACTTCTTGGCACACAATAGGTCCTTAATAAATGCTTGTTTTTTGATTAATTCCCTTTACACAAAGAACACTATTTTATCACTATACTGCTATCCTTAAACAAAGCCAGTCATCTTGCACAAAAGGCATTCACTCAATAATGTCATCTTTATAAATGAATAGTTGTACATTTGAATGCAAAACTAATGTGTTCTAAGTAATTTGTGTCTGCAAGGAGTCTTTGGTTATTTGTTGGTGTGTTGGGTCATTTTTCAGTCATGTCCGACTCTTCGTGACCCTGTTTGGGGTTTTCTTGGCAAAAATAACCAGAGTGGTGTGCCATTTTCCTTCTGCAGCTCATTTTACAAATGAAGACAGTCCTTACCATCAAGGAGCTAACATTCTAAAAGGGGAGACAACAGACATATACCTCTGAGACAGGCTAACTGTGGAACTATGGATAGATATTTTTATCTCTTTCTGTCTCATACAGCTCTCTAAGACCATTGATTACAAATTAACTGTCAATCTTCATCAAATGGAAGGTGTTTCCAAATTACAAGTAGTTCACGCCAAAGAAATGGTGGATTCTTACATCCCTCTTATTCCCTTTAATAGCAAAAATCATATCTTTTGCTCCTTTTTAATTCCCATTAATAGCATGGGAATTAAAAAGGAGCATAAGATATGATTTTTTTCAGAGCTTGCTATTTGAATAGGGATATAAAACATATTCATATGAAAAAAATATTATAATACAAGGCTGTTTATAGTTAGTGCCAAATGAGTGGGATAGACCCTTGACTTTACCTCTTTCCTCTTACTGACCACAACTTTCCATTTTCAAGCTTGCTAACATTTCCAAGAGAAAGTACACAGGGGTTAGGAGAGAATGGAAAATACAGACCAATCAATTTTGCTAATTGTTAGCAGCTGTGACAAAATGGTTGGTGTGGGAGAAGGTTGCAACTATGGGCTTAAATGAGGTTTTAGGGTTATCTGTGAATTCCAATTACTCTTTGCTCTTTCCCATTACACAAATAATTGACAGTTGACTATATATTTATGCCATGTTTGTATTTTTTTGTCCTTTCACCCCACTTAAATGTAAGATTTTTGAGCACAGTGACCATAGTTAACCTAAAATCTTTTAATCTCTTCATATATAGGATTTTGCTAGTGCTTAGTATATATGTATTGATTACCAGTGTAATGATGGAAGTTAAAATTGTTATCTCTTCTTCACATGATTTTCAGGAAATTGAGGGGTAAGTGTGAAGTTCATAGAATTTCCAGGAGGATTGGAAAGGGCTTTAGAGATCATTTGGCCCAACCCTCTCATTTTACAGATGAGGAAACTGAGAAAGAGAGAGGTTAAGTAATTTGACTAAGGTCACATAGCTAGTAAGTCATAGAACTAAAATTTGAAATCAGCTTTTAATTCAGCATCTAGTACTCTTTCCATTGTGCTATTCTATGTCCCTATAGGAACAGTGGTTTCCATTTTTATGTTACTTGATCACACCATCTCATGGCCAGCAAAAACAAATCCAAAGTCCCCAAACAAACCACAAATATGAAATTCTGATGATGGTATTAAATGCCTAACAAGATCCTAGGTATGAGTGATCTAGTTTGTCCTTCTGGCTTCCAGAGGTCATGATCCCCACTTAGGATGCTCCAGACATTATAAATATCTTGTAGTTGTATGCAGTTCACAAGCTGTCGTTGGTTCAAGTCTTCCTTATGTGATAATTTATACAGCGATTGAAGAACACATATGCCATGCTTTATATCCAAGTATAATGTGAGACAGAACTACATGATGGTGTTATTTCTTTATTAAAGGGGAAAAAAAGAGAGCATAACAGAATATTTTGAGTCCTTGGATTCAGGACAACCCCTGTTTAAGTCCTTCCCTTGACACAGGATCTGAGAGCATAAAGGGACTTTAGCAACCAACTAGTTGTGAAAGATTGATTCCCACTATGATATACCCAACCAGCTTAGCTAATGCTTGAAGACCTCTAAGAAGGAGCAGCCATCACAAATATTAGCTATGTGACTATGGACGAGTCACTTAATCTCTCAATGCCCAAGGCAACTCTCTTTAAGACTATAAATTGCTTGAAATTCGTGGTGTTATGATCTAAGTTGCAGATGAGTTACCAATCATCATCAGTGGAGAGAGTTTCCGTACTGGGAGATCCCTGCAGTGATGAAATCACAATTCTGGACCAATAAAATGGGGGGAGGGGAGGGTGGTGGCACAGAAAAGAAAACAATTTATAATAGTTTGATTTCTTTATTCCTAGGTTTTTATGTTTCTCCAGGCAATAAAACTGGCTGCCTTCCATGCTCATGCCATACAGCTGGTGCAGTTCATCAGGTCTGTAATAGCCTAACTGGTCAGTGCATTTGCCAGGATGCTTCTATTATTGGACAGAGGTGTGACCATTGCAAGGACCGTTATTTTGGGTTTGATCCTCTGGCTGGGAGGTAAACATCTATTAGTTTTAATAATTAAATGTTTCTGATTTAATTATCTTGGCAATTACCTTTGCTTGCTAACTTTGAAATCTTTATTGGCAGCCTCAAAACATTTCCTCTAAAAGGTAAACCTTTCAATTTACTCACATGCTTATATTTCTGTCTCTTTGACCTCTGCTTCTGATGTTAAATATGTCACAGGACTCTCTGCATGTTTCCTAAAGCAGTTGCTTTAAAAAATGATTGGTGTTAAATAAGGCTATTTTCTGAAGCTTGGGGTTTCACTGTGAAGTTTTGGTACCCCTCCCCCCTTTTTACAGAAATTCCCAAATGTCAGCCTCTTGAAACTCCAACACTCAGAACTATTGGGTGCTGAAAGACCGTCACTCCGTATTATCACTATATATTCCCTGAACTTATTTCCCATCATCTTATGCTGGCTGCTTTTGTGTTTTTCCTGTTTCTCCTTGAGGTTTAAATTCTAGCATATGAGCATGTCTCTTTTTTCTACAGTATTATTATTATTTTTTTTTTACCAGTGAGCTAATTTTTTCAGTCTATAAGGTGCCACCTAGAAATAAACTAAGCATTTTCCGAAGCTTCATTAACTCTTTTGAATCTAGTACATTTGACTTCCTCTGCCTTTAAACAGATATTTATATTGTATTAATTTGCACTCATTTGTGTGCTGTTAAAAATATGTCTTTACAGCATTTCTATGTGTATTTATCTAACTTCTCCCATAAGATTATAAGCTCCTCCAAGGTAGGAACTGTGACTTCTATTTCTTTGTTATTCCCATTCCCATGCAGCTATGAAGGTGCTCTGCACCCAGCAGGCTCTCAATGTATGCACACACTTATATTGCTGGCTGACTGACTAACCCCTAAATTAGTACATAGTCCACTGCTGATTATTCAAGGGTTTGTAGATTATCCAAGTTCTTTTCATCTTCTCATTTCCCTCCTGCTGCCTGCCTTTTGGCCATGCCAATACTCATTAACACCTCCATTAGAGTGTGGACAAGGTAAATACAAGCTGAAAATCTAGCTGGTAAATGAGGGAAAATGTATGCCCTCCCTATGGGTAGGGGAAGGTGGTGTGGACACTTGCATTGTTTCTTCAAGACTCAAACCCATGTTTTTACTCTTCTTTTTTGGCAAGGTGGAAATGAGTAGTGTAGTAGGTGGGGCAGTGAATTTGGAATCAGGAAGACCTGGGTTTGAATCCCACCTCAGACATAAGCTTGCTATGTGACCCTAACAAATCACTTAACCTTTCTGAGTCTCAGTTTCCTCATCTGTTACATGAAGATGTGAACTTGATGACCTCTCAGGTTCTTTCTAGCTCTCAATCTATGATCCTATGACCTCTAAGAGTGTGTGGTAGGGGAAGTGGAGACAGAGGAAGAAATAGAAAAGAATTAAGGAGCTGGTTGGAATGGTGAGATTGCCTTTGTACTCCCCACCATCCCTTTTCAAAACTCCTCTATACTTAATATTTTCAGTATGGAGGAAAATCCCTTCATTATGGCCAACAGAGTCAGTGAGATGAACGCACTAGACATTTTCTTTCTCCTCTAAGTCTTAGTGCCATGTTGTGTACCCTTGAGCTGAGAAGGAAAATGAAGCCCTGTTGCCCTTCTGTCACCAAAGTATATAAGCATGGTAGTGCTTTTGTAAAACTCGACATGTGGAATGTGGATGCATCTGGAATGACCCCCCTGCTCAAGGGTAACTGATCGTTTCTGTTGTGTCCTTTCTCTTCAGCACTGATCATCATCACAGAGGAAATTCCTTAGCATGAAAGGTCAATAGGTAACCTGCAAGTATGACCATGAGAAAAGACACGATTTATTCTCTCTCTCATAGTTGGAAAGTGATAAAAATATCTTTAATATGTCTTTTTTTATTTCTTGAAAGATGTGGAAATCTCCCTGATGACTTCTGGTTATTATTGTACATATGCCATTTACTGTTTCAAAATACTCCTAAACTTTAGTGCAGAGATAACTATAAATATGGGGAACTATCAAAAATGTGGTTATCTCTTTTGGGCTGAGGGAAAAATACCCACATATCTCAGGAAATTTATGTAGTTACATAGCAAGAGAAAATTTAGGCCCAGGACTTGACTTAAACTCATGTATTAAGTCATTGTGTTCTTTTGTATGGGGGGGAAATCGAATACCCATCTGCTCTTCCTATTGAAGTATACTGAGCTCTCCCTAAAGACCCTCTACTCGTTCTCACAGGTGTCATCTCTTCTTGCTCTCCCTCATGTTCCCTTCACTTTGCTCAGTTATATCTTATGTTTTTCCTTTTGTTCCTTGCTTTTATATTCATCTCATGCTCCCTAGAGCCAAAACAAGTTCCTTCTATCCAGTCTGACAAACCACCTGTGTTTTTATTCTTCAGTAGTTCATTCTTCAAAAGGCACCTAACAGAACAATGGGGGAGGGGTAGAGATGCCACAAACTGATCTAAGAACAAAATTCCCTCCATTTATTTTTGTCACATGAAATAAACACGACTAAACCCAGCACAGAAAACAGTGAAGCAAAATGATTGGCCCATTGAAAATCAGTGGAATAAAAAAGTAAATAGAATTTGATCCCCAAATAATGCAACACAAAAGGAAACGTGTTCAGCTCCTTTCCTACAATTGTCAACTCATAGTTAAGATCCATATTTAACATACTGAATTTAATAATGCTATCTTCACTTACCATGTGTAAAAATAATTTCTGTCTTGGGTTCTCAGCCTGGCACATAGTAGGTGCTTACTAAGTGTTTATTGACTAACTAATCACACCTTCCCTATTCTGTATAATCCAACAGATTTTCCCCATATTATACTTGTACATATTCCTTACTCTAAACCTCAGTTAGATATGCCATTTCTGTTAGACATTGTTCTACCACCTGTCAATTAGTCAATCAATGTTTATTAAGTACCTGCTATGTGCTAAGCACTGTGCTAAGTGCTAGGGGTAAAAAAAGAGGTAAAAGATAATTCCTGCACTCAAGAAGCTCATCATTTGATTGGGTAATCAACAAGCAGAGGTACAAACAAGCTATATATAGGGTAAATAAGGAAAAGTACTAGAATTTAGAGCAGTTGAGAAAGGCTTCCTGTACAAGATGGGATTTTAGCTGAAACTTAAAGGAAGCCAGGGACGTCGGTAGGCAGAGATAAACAGGGAAGTGCATTCCAGGCATGAAGGACAGCCAGAGAAAATGCCTGAATCTTATTTTCTCTTATTCCCTATGTCCTCCAGGATTAAATATAAAATTCTCTATTTGGCTTTGAAAGCCCTTCATAACCTGGCTCTTCGATCTTCTTACCCCTTACTCATCTCCATGTACTTTACTATCCAGTGGCACTGGCCTTTGCATTGTTTCACTTTTCACTGAGCATAATCCTCCTCCAAGCATCTTGCTTGGTTGCTCCCCATGGAATTCTATTCCTCCTTGTCTCTGCCTCCTGGCATCCCTGGTTTCCTTTAAGTCTCAACTAGAATTTCACATTCTACAACAAGCCTTTTTCCTTCCTTAATCTTGGTCTCTTCCTTCTGAGATTAGTCCCATTTTATGCTGCATATATCTAGTTTGTATGTAGTTGTTTGCATGTAGTCTTGACTTCGAACTCCTTGAGAGTTTAGTGGTAATATTTGTAAAAAATGCTTAGCACAGTGCCTGGCACATAATAGGCACCACCACCACCACCACCACTACTACCACCACTACTACTACTACTTACTACTATTACTACTACTGACTTTTTGTTTTCCTTTGTATCCTCAGTGATTAGGATAATTCCTGACACACAGTAGATGCTTAATAAATGCTTATTGATTTAACTTGTTCTTAAATTCCTTATGTTGAAAACTAGTTTTTCTGCTTATCAGCAGAATTATACCTGGAATATAATTTTTCCCTTGAACCCTCAATTGAGGACAGCCAGACTCCAGCCTATATATGGAATCTATAGGATTTACCTCAAGCTCTTAGGACTTTAAATCAATCCAGAAGATCACAGAATCATCATTAAACTAAAAGGGCAACCTTTAAGTAGAGGCAACCTATTTCAACCCTCTCATTTTGCAGATATGGAAACTGAAGTCCCAAGAGATGGAGTAATTTTCCCAAAGTAACACGGAAAATTGGTGTCAGAGGCAGAGTTAAAATTTAAGATCTTATTACTCTTAAATCTGGCACTGTTTCCACTATACTAAAAATAATTATTAAGCACAGTCAGGAACTCTACTTGGTGCTAGAGATACAAAACCCAAAATAAAAACAGTCCCTGTCCTCAAGGCACTAGCAATCCCTTAGGATGAATGCAAAGAAAATCCTGCATGTGACCCCAAAATTTTTTTGGTGGGCATTTTTGCATTTCTTTTTATATGTGAACATTTTAATACGACATTGGGTCATGTGTAGAAATGACATGCAAAATTCCAAACTGTGCTCAGTTGGAGTTTTCTGTCAGAACTAGATCACTGAAAGAAGTAAATTAGAATAAAGCAGTCAGATACATTTCTTGTCAACTTGTCTCT
This sequence comes from Vombatus ursinus, assembly GCF_900497805.2. Lineage (NCBI taxonomy): Eukaryota > Metazoa > Chordata > Mammalia > Diprotodontia > Vombatidae > Vombatus > Vombatus ursinus. The sequence goes on from NW_020954576.1 coordinate 35,888,837, forward strand.
TTTTATAATATGGTAATAGAAAATATTGGGGAAAGAGTGATAGTTCCAGTACAGATTTGAGAACTTTTTTTAATATTCTCAGTTGTTCCCCAAAGGATGTTGAGCATTTCACTAGTGTCATGTACAATACTTCAGTCCATTCTCCTTATAGCATTCTTAGCTGAGGTGTTTATGGAATCATAGGTTCAGAGCTAGAAGAGACCTTAGAGGTAGTTTAGAAAAATTATACATCTGGAGCTGGGAGGGTCCTCAGAGGTCATTTTGTTCAGTGATATCATCTTACAGATGGGGAAACTGGAGCACAGCAAGGTTAAGTGACTTGCCCAAGGTCATATAAATAGGAAATAGTAGAGCTGGGATTCAAATCTGGGTCTGCTGACTTCAAACAGCTTTCCCTTCCCTGTACCTTGTTGCTGTCAACCTAGGGTTTGTGGGTCAAAACTTAGAGCTTCCTCTATGGCACCTCCATGATTATTTTTGCTCCAGGTACCCAGTTTTGTGAAGATTATCTTAATTTATGAACCCCTCAATCATAAGAGTAGAAGCTTAAGGGGGCACCAGCAGTGAAATAAAGCTTTTGTGTACCATTGGCAATATTTGAAAAATTGTACCCTTTTGTATTTGAACATTCCACTCTTGTGTGTTATTGTCCAGGGGAGACTTAGAGACTTCACTGTGTAACATGTGGGGCTTGTCTGATCACACAACAAATGTTTACATGGTGTGAAAGGAGGCATTAAGATGTGCTTTTATAAAAAATATGTTGTGTCCTCTGCATGCTGGGTTCGAATCCCAGCTCTACTGTTCACTGCTTCTGTAACCTTGAGCAAGTCACTTTTTACCTTGCTGATCTTTAAGATCCCTTTCAGTCAGCCATTCAGTTAATCAAAGAGCATTTATTAAGTGTGCCAGGTCCTGCTATACCCTATGGACACAAAGAAAGGCATAACCAGAGTGCCTGCCCTCAAGGGGATCACTTTCTATTGGAGTGATACACAAACACAACTATGTATATAAAAGATATATATCAATGTAAATGGGAGGTAATCTCTGAGAGAAGGCACTCATATTGAGGGGGCCTTGGAAAGACCTCTTGGAGAAGGTTGGAATTGAGTTGAATCTTGGAGGAAGTCAGGGAAGTCATTATCCACTGGATGAGAACCAGAAGGCCTAGCCCACCATGGCTGGAGAACATGGAATGAGGGAGAAGTGACCTAGTCTAGTGACCTAGAAGATAAACTAGCCAAGGAGGTAGCCTCCTCCTGCTTGCCTTCTATTCATAGGATCATAGGTTCACATATTTAGAGGTAGAAGAGACCTTAGCATCCATCTAATTAAATTCCTTCATTGGGATGAAGAACTGAGACCCAAATAGGTTAATTGACTTGACCAAGGTAAAATCCCAGAAGCTTTGACTCTAAATCCAATGCTTTTTTCCCTACTATTTCTATCTTCAAAAATGAAGCTTCTGTCTACAAACTGTGTTTTTCCAATGCATCTTTTTTTTTTTTTTGTAATGGAGGTATTACTCTTATGATGTTAAACAGGTTCTGACTCCTTTTTTATTTTCACACCTGACTTGGGGGATGGGGAGGAAGCTCTTAAGAGAGGAAAATATATGAGATTTGTGATCTCAAAAACAGAGGCAAATTAACTGTTTTCCCATTTGTATCTCAGGCAACACTGAGTTACATAGAGGTCCAAACAGAGCTATGATGGTCATGATTGCTGGCCAAGATTAGCAATGCTTTACTCTTGTTTTGTTTACTGTAATGAACTGGTCAATAAACATCACAAATTGTTTATCTATATAAATCTTGACAGATTACTGTTTATGAAATCCATTTAGCAAGTGAGGTTTTCCCATAAGGATGAAAAATGAAGATTTTAAACAGATTGCGGGAGAGGCTTGAGCCGTACCTAGAGAGTCAATGTAATAAAGGTTTCTTTATATTAATATTACAAAAACCATTTATCCTGGCAAAATCAATATTGCAATTCATCTTAGCTTGGTTTTTCTCTTTCCAAGTTGAAAATGTCTTTTCTTTTATTATATATAATTCTGTTTTAATAAACGTGAGATAGATCTCATTTAAGAGGAGCTCTTGAGGAGGAAGCGCTTATAAAATGACATGAAACTTGTAGCTTATTTGGTAAACAGTCCTAGAGAATGTAGAAAAATTACATTTGTGGGTCTGTGAAATTTGGAGGCATCATCAGACTTAAATCTTAATCATCAGAACTCCCCCATGGGCTTTACTTTAGAGGAACAAGCAACTGCATTTAGAGAGGATCCAATCTAAAGGTTCCTGTCAGGCAGAATTCCCACCAACCAAAAGCAAACAATTATCTCAACAGTCAGGCTTCTGCCTAGATAAGGGGCTGTAAAATGAGGCAGAGTCATTTTTAATTACCCAAAATACAGTATGCTTTCATGAGAAGGGATTTATTTAGTTTGGGCTTGGAGGTTAATGTCCCATGGATATTGATTGAGTGATGGTGAAGTTAGATGAGTAGTAGTTGGCTGGGAGAGAAGGGAGCTACATCAAGGAAAGGAACAATGTTAGACACTGGGAACCATTACTGTAAATGTACTGTATGTAAAATAAGTTTGATTGTCTCATGAGTGAATGGTAATGAAAACAGAAATACTCAGGAGACCCTTATTTGTGAGTGGTGCAGTAAAATAATTGTTGCAGGAGCAGAAGCTCATCTCTCAATGTTTGTGAGTGTCACCACAACATCAACCCCACCCCCTCAAACCATATATGCTAAGTAACAGTGTGAAATGAAATTAAGGACAAATAAAACATCTTTGTCTCCCTCAGGATTCTTCAATCTTTTTTTTTTAAAGGGCAATTTTCTTTAGCTGTGGAAATAACTAAATAGTCTAAACAAAAACCATTATATGAAGGGGGGATTGTTGAGGTTATGTGTATAGATGAAAGAACCCAGCACAGTTTTTTTTTTCCGAAAAGGAAAACCAAAATGTCCTTTTCTCTCCCTTTTTCTAAAAAAAAGGGCAAACTAGAGTATAGTGGTTTCCAAGAGAGAATGTACTTTATTTATTCCCAGAGGGATATTAGTCCATAAAACAAATTTGCAGTTTATTTTGCAGCTTTAGCTTTTATCAGCCTTTTTAAGGGTGTTGAATGATTACCCAGGAGATCACACAATCAGAGTTGCAGTGGGTAGAGGAACTCTAATAAAGAAAGACCTTTGATGGATAGAAAAGATAGGAGAATGATATCCTTAAACTTGTTTTAAATGTGCCACATGGAGGGCCCTGTGTTAGAGGTGGTCTTTAGGCATATGCAATTTTTTTTGTTCTTAATAATTTGTGGTGCCAAAATTGCTTATGCTAATCAATGCCATTGCCGTGGGCTAATTGTTAGAGTAATTCTTTTTGAAGGTAACACGTTTCAGTTCCTATCACAGTTAATAAAATGCCAGTGCGATAGTTTTCATGAGCAAATCTGAAGCCCAGAAATTGCAGATAGATAACTTGATAGTTTGTTCCCTAATACTTGCTTCACTGGTTATAGTCCCTGGTTATAGTCATTGATCTCAAACTACTACTAACTACAGACTACTACTACTATGAAGTATGTCTTATGATACTCACTGGGCAGAACTAGAAATATGGCATCTGATATTATTTCTGTGGCCTAAATAAAATTTCCTAGACTTATGTGTGAGGAACAGGGCCTGGTTATGCTTTGGAGAATGTTCTCACCTCTCTTGACTCAAGAGAAGATAACTGACTTTGACTTAATTTTGAAGGTAACTTGACTCAAGTAAAAATAATTTTACTTGGGGAAACCTGAGAAAATATATGCACAGTAACCCCTAGTATCCTGATACAGACCTGGAAAGTGCATACATTCTATATCATAGTATTTTCATAGGATTACATCTTGACCTGGAAAGGATCTTACAGGCCATCAAATCCAGCCCCCTCATTTAATGCATGGAGAAGCTGAAATTGAAGAGACAGGGTTTGAACCTGGGTCTTTTGCCTCCAGTCTTTCCCTTCTACCACACTGTATTCTTCCTTTCACCCATAGCTAAGTAACAACAAAAGGTAGTCTAAAATTTAATTCTTTAGCAGGTAGAACAGATACCAAGTTATCAAATCGTAGATTCTGATCACAAACTAGAATAATAGATTTAGAGTTGAAAGAAATCTTGTTCTTTGTCTTGTAAAGGCTCTTAATGACTCCATTTCTTGGCAGAGATACTGGAGTGGTTTGCCATTTCCTTCTTCAGTTCATTTTACAGATGAGGAAATTGAGGCAAATGCGGTGACATGATTTCCCAGGATCACACAGCTAGTAAGTGTTTGAAGCCAGATTTGAATTCGGGTAGATAAGTCTTCCTGACTCCAGGCCCAGCACTCTGTGTGCTGTGCCACTTAGCTGCCCAGAAGAGATCTTATTGAGCCATCAAGCCTGAGGTAGGATTTCAACTCTGGTCTTGCTGTCTATCAAATACAGCATTTAGCTTCCTCTTAAAATTTTATTAAAAGGAGGAAAACAAAATCAAGACTCTTGAATGAAAAACCATTAGTTCCCAACATGTATAATAATGTTCTAATCATAGTTCTGAAAATGAGGGCTTCTCAGAGAGGTTCTTTGTCCCCATCAGTCTTTTTTTCACCATGATGCTCTCTGAAGGTTAAAGTGTTGGAGAACGGGATAATTTTATTCTTCTTGAGATTCTAGCTTCCTGCCATACTTTATGGATCTCTAGTTCTATAGTCTTTTGTAAGGTTGATTGAAAATAATTCTCTATGGTTTTCCAGTTTTTCAGTGCCATCTTCCCCATACAAAATGAGGACAAAACTTTAGTGACCTTTTCCTGTCTCCAAGTGCCACTATTAAGTTTCTCTCTTTCCTCCAGCCTTCAACTCTCACTCGCTCCCCACCCCCATTAGTTACCACTGAACCTTCATACAAACTTACATTTTTTCTTCCTAGTCACTAAACTGAGGGAGGGAATGGAAGAAAATAATCCATCATTTGATGCATAAAGGAGAAACCCCCTCCACCAGACAAGTTCCACTCCAATGTCTTATTACAATGTGGAGGCAACTCTGGGTTTCTGAAGGCTATCCAGTAAAGTACAAGGTTGGCAATCCTACCAAATTGGGAAGTCTTTGAGAAAGGGCGTAGTGATAAATTGTCTGACTGCCAGCTTAGGACCCAACTAGCCAAATTTGAGAGGCTCATCACCAGAAGGTTGTTCTCCAGGTGATGAAGCTTTTTGGCAATCAGAACTCATGAATGTCTGGAGGCCTTATGATTCATGTTGGTGGAGGAGAGTGCTTGGTGATTAAATTATAGATTTTTGAAGAATATTGACAAAAAACATTGGAAAACTTAGATTTGGATTCCCCTTGGATCATGATAGGGGAAGATTTTAGACTTGGCCCTAGTGACTTTCCCTTCAAGGAATTTTCCTTCAATAATTCAACTTTTTGTTGCCTGCATATTTAGGCCTTACTGTCTCATTTTGGGCATTTTTTTTACACCTACTATCAATTTTGGGGCAATGTGGCATCATGGAAAAAGAGTAAGATCTGGAGTCAGGAAGGTCTGCCTTTAACCCTTAAGAGCTATGTGACCCTGGACAAATCACGTAACTTGTACAGATAAAAATTTCTATAGTAACTATCTCACAAGGTTGTTGTGAAGCCCAAATAAGATAACATATGTAAAAAATTTTTAAAAGTTTGATAAGTATTGGTTATCATTGTCATCATCAGTTCATATCTGCCCAGGGAATGCCAATCCTGATATTAACTCATCAAACATAATTGAAGTCATACGTCATTCAAAGATAAATTGGATAATTCATTCATTCATTCAGCAGATACGTATTGAGCCTGCTATATGCAAAACATTACTTTAGCTGCTGTATAGTATAGTATACCGGAAAAAGCTGGTTTTGGAGTAAGGAAACCTGAATTTGAATCTTAATTCTTCCATTTATTTGCTTTGTGACCATTCACAAGTCACATAAATTTTGCATGCCTCAGTTTCTTTATTTGGAAATGAGAACTCTTACTATTTACTCTATCTACTTTAAAGAGTTGTTGGGAAGAAATCGTTTTGTAGACCCTAAAGCACTTTATTGACAGAGGTTATTAATGAAAAACAGTCCTTGATCCCAAGGATTTTCTAATCTAGTTATGGTTTTTGAATCATGCCCTGCTCTTTGGATTGCATGTGCCAGTGTTCTCCTGCATGGGCACAGATATTTGGAAGTTAGTTATATTATTGAAAAAAAAATAAACTGTTAGCTAATGAAGAAATTCTTCAGATTTAATTTAAATGATTGTTTTTCAGTCATTTCAGCCATATTCAATTCTTTGTGACTCCATTTTAGGTTTTCTTGTCAAAGACACTAGAGTGGTTTGCCATTTCTTTCTCCAGTTCATTTTACAGAAGAGGAAACTGAGGTAAACAGAGTTAAGTGACTTGCCCACAGTCACACAGCTAGTAAATGTCTGAAACCAGATTGGAGTTCAGGAAAATGAGTCTTCCTAACTTTAGGCCAGGCACTCTATTCACTGTGTCACCTATCTGCTCAAGTTTAAATGATATCAACTGCCTTTAATCAACTCAGAGAATATTGTTTATGTTTGTAAGAAAATGTGCTCTCTCCTCTTTGGTACATGAAATATTGGATTGTTCTTCTGGTTCACAGAGAGGAGGAGGTAGAAAGATGGTGCTGTTGTCTTGACAGTGTCATGCAATAAAATTAAAAGCCCTGAAGAAGCTGTTCCCCCAGTGCTTAACACAAAACCTCACACATCAAAATAACTTAATAATTGTTTGCTGGCTGGACTTGACTTGGAAAGGGTGCATTGAAAAGACTTTCAGTATAATCTAATTGGAAGATTAGTCAAAAAGCATTTATCAAACTCTTACTATAGACTAGGCTCCGTGCTAAGTGCTGAGATGCAAAGAAAGGCAGAAAAGTCCCTGCTTTCAAGGAGCTTTTGATCTTTTTCCTCTCCTTTGAGTGATGAGGGCATGCCAATATCATGGCTGATATTATAGAAGAAAGTTTGTGGTTTGATTTGAATCATATGGAAATTATTATTTTTCTCATTATTTTCCTGAGATAAAAAAATTATTTAGTGCTGTCAAAGTTTATATCTTTCATAAATTTATGTTTACCAAGAATCTGAAATAACAACAACAATAAAAATACACCTAATAGTGCTTTTTAAAAATAACTGCATGTTTTTTTTTTGGAGTGCAAAAGATGAACAAAAAATCAGAAATTTATTCACTACATCAGTGTTCAAAATTTCTCATGGGATCATCATAGCTTCAACCCAATCTCCTATGACTATTACATAGTCCTGCAAAATGATAATTAACGATGAACATAAGTAGTTCTGAAATGTTTTCTGAATACCAAAGATTAAATTTGCTTCCTAAAACTTGAGTGTGAAATGCATTTATTGTATTCTAATTATTTGAAAATTAATAATCCACGTAGAACATATTTGATAACTATCAGAATTCCATTCCCCAAACATTTTAGAAAAATAGGAATTTACTGCACAAAATTAACCATGGAAATTCAACCTATGTTAAAATATTGGCAACATTTAAAGTCATTTTTCTATGAAAATAATCCCTTTTCTCAAATCTGATGCATTTTTAAAGGAAATTAGGGAAACACAGAATTAGAAGGGTTCTCCAGTATCTAGGAAGCACGTAACTTCCCCCCTCCGATGAGTAATCATCTAGTAAAAACCTTCCACTTACAGACCTCTACAGTGATGGGGAACTCACCACCTTCTTTGCCAACCATTCCACTAATGGATACATGCAGTAGTTTGTTCCTTACCTAAACTAAAATCTGCTTCTTTGTAACTTGTAGTAAATGGTCTTAGCTCTCCCCTAAGGCTAACCAAAACAAATCTCATTCCTTTCCCAAATGACAGTCCTACAAATGTTTGAAGACAGCTCAAATATTTCCCCTTACATCAGGAGATTGGGAGCAGTGGGCTTGGGAAATAGAGGAACATTCAGGTTACTCTCACTTGCTGCCTGAAGGGAAAATTCTCTCAGTACCTCTCACTGCTATAGGAGCAGCTAATGAGGAAGGAGGTTGATAGGGTAGCTAGTTTCATCAGCGTATTTAGGAATGCCAAGGAAGGCTGTTGACCTATGAATGGTGGTAGATGTATGAGCTTGATGCTTACTTGGTAGTGAGATAGTTTGGTGTGTAGAGTGTATAATGGTACTTGAAGGTTGGTGGTTGTCAGGGGCTGGTGAGAGTTTGAGTAAAGATCTACAAAGGAACAGAAATGTGTAACAATTATGTTGTGGTGTGCTGATTCATGCCTCTTTCTGCATCATTTTGTGGCATGAGGGTATGTTCATGTATGAATTGGTCTGGCTTTCTAACTTGGTGGCTCTAGACCTCCTACACAGTAGGAAAAACAAGTAGAAAAACAAGTGCTAATGGAGGTATGAAGTATACTCCAGTAAAAACCTTCCATCAGATTTGCATCTGTCGATAATCATTGCTATCTGGTTTCCATTGTTCAACCAGAACCAATCCACCAAATTGTACCAGCCTGTATCATATCCACATGGATATAACAGGTTTAGAGATTTAGAACTTGAATGAGGTCAGTTAGTACAATCCCTTGATTTTTATAGTTGAGGATATTGGACTAAGTTACTTGCTGTATATCACACAGATATTAAGTAGTATAGTCAAGATTTAAATCCAGGGACTCTGACTCTGCTTCCATTCCTGTTTCCACTGTACGATGTTATGTTCCCTATCAGAGAGGCTTGTCTAAGGCCAATTTTATTATGTCTGCGGCATTTTTCTGTTCCTATAAGTTTAGTAACTATAGTTAAAAAAAAATAATGGATCATGGGCTCATAGATTTAGAGTTGGAAAGGGATCTTACTCCAGGTCATCCAGTCCAATTCTTTCATTTTACTCTTCATTCCAGTGACACTGGCTTCCTCACTGTTCCATGCATAAGACACTTCTATAGGCATTTTTGCTGACAGTCCCCCATTACTGGAATGCTTTGCCTCCTTAACTTCAACTACTGGCCTCCCTGGCCCAACTAAATTCTGCTTTCTACTGGCAGCTTTTACCAACCCTTCTTAATTCTAGTGCCTTCCCTCTTGTAGTTATTTCCTATTTTTCCTGTATATAGCTTGTTCCTACACATTTATTTCCTTTTTGTCTTCCCTATTAGATAGTGAATTGTTTGAGAGCAGGTATTGTCTTTTGACTCTTTTTGTATCCCCAGTACTTAGCACAGTGTCTAGTATGTAGTAGACACTTAATAAATATTTACTTGTTGATTGATTTTATGGATGAGGAAACAGATGAGTCTTTTTCTGAGAGAGTTAGTCTCTCTCAGTAGGATGCCACTGGGCAGATTATTATATTAGATGCTTTAGAATAATGCAAAAAAAAAGAATTAGAAGACACAGCTCTTGCAATGAGGACTTCGATTAGTTAAATCAGGGAAGATTTTGCGGGGGAGGTGTGAGCAAGATTTTGAGTCACTTGGGTTGTATTCATCAATTCTTTATCGCATGGGAAAAATAGATTTATCTTACCCTTTGAAGTTTATGGCCTACTTTAAATGACTGACTACTCTAAATAACATGACTGAACGAGTCCGATGTCCTTTTCCTTTGATGGTTTATTTATTTTATTTACAGATGCTACCCATGCAACTGTCATCTCCCTGGAGCCTTGAATGAAAGTTGTCATCTGGTCACTGGTCAATGTTTCTGTAAACAGTTTGTAACTAGCTTAAAGTGTGATGATTGTGTTCCTGGTGCAAGTCATTTGGATATTCAAAACCTATTTGGTTGCAGCAAAAGTAAGTGCATGGGGTCTAAAATGTACACTGAGGGTTTTTTTTTAATTGACACATGGGAAGTCAGTTTTCTTCACTAAGAAATGAGAAGAAAAGTTGGATTTGCATTGAATTTGGGGGAAATCTCAGTGAAAGAAAAAGATCAATTATCAAAGGAAGTAATGGAACCTACTCTTCTGGATCTGGGTTGTCTTCATCTAGAATTTGTGGTTTGAGGCTAATATGACCTGTAAAGAAAATAATTAAATGTATGCCCTTACAATCAAGATTGCTTGCAGACCTCTAATTCCACGATGAATGGAAGATTTCTTCAAATCAACGTCAGGTTCTTATGTCATTACCTTCTTCAAAGGTAAAGCTGTATTTATAGGAATGCCTAATAGGTAGCATTTATATTGTGTGACACACATTCTTCCATATGGTCTCCTGAAACATCTATAAGTGCTCATGCTAGGAAATGTCCCAAGTAATATCAGATTGTCACAAGCCAGTGGGTTGTTGTACCATCTGCATACTTAAGGGTGAGGAAGAAATGAATCAAGTATCACCCCCATGGTAACCACTGTGAATCTGGAGTAGAGGCAAGATTGAGTGCTCAGGCTGCCATTGCATGTTATTTAATGAATAATAACTATGATTGCTGACATCCATAGTGCTTTAAGGTTTTAAAAAAATGCTTAATATACATTTTCCTACTTGATTCTTCTAACAATCCTGAGAGGTAGTTGCCATAGGTAATACAAATACCAATAATAATGATGATTATTATTTCCATTTGAGAGGAAGTGTGGTTTAGACTCTGATGGATAGAGAGCTGGTCTTGAAGCCGGGAGAAGACATGGGTTCAAGTGTTGCTTCTGATGGTTACCAGCTGTGTGACCCCAGGCAAGTTGCCTAAATTGTCAGGGACCTCAGCAACTCCTTAAGACTAAGAATGTGGTGACCTGCAATAGTAAAGAGAGCTTCATCATCTGTCAATCTATGCCAATGACATCACGCATCTAATTCCCACCCTGTTATTTCCATATTCCAGACAAATTGAGGCTTAGAGACATTAAGGTACCTTTGAACAAGCATAGCTAGTATCAAAGGAAGGAGATCAAGCCTAGCTTTTTTCCTGACTCACAGTCCTACATTTCTGTTATGCTATACTGCCTCAAGTTTACTAGAAAGGAAACGAAGGAGACAAGCATTTATTTAGTGCCCAAGATGTGCTAGGCACATGCTAAGCATTTTACAAATAAATTCTCATTTTATCCTCACAAGTACATTGGGTAATCAGGACTGTTATTATTCTCATTTTACTTTTGAAGAAACTGAGGCAAACAGAGGTTAAGTGACTTGCTCAGGGTCACATGGCTAGTAAGTATCAGAGGCTGAATTTGAATTAAGGTCTTCCTAGCTCCAATGAACTAGAATGTTTGTGTCACAGTGTCTTGCCTGCACATTTTAAGTCATGTTATCTGAAAAGCACCATTGTGAATGTTTATGTCTTTTTGTGGTTACACATGGGAAATTATTTTATTCAATGTCTATGCTTATTAACATAGAATATGGATCATAGTAAGCAGTTAACAAATTTCTGTTTATTACTATTGATTAAATATATAGGCTGATGTCAAAACTAAAAGAGACTTCAGAGATTATTTCACCCAACCTTTTCATTTTACTAACAAGGAAACTGAGGTCAATGAAGTCATGTGACTCTCTAGGGGCAGATCTGAGACTAAAACCAGTGGTTCCAAATGCAAAGTTTATTTATTTATTTTTTTCTGTTACACAATACTGCTTTCAGCTTATTTCAAGTGTACCATTTAGGTATGGGTTTGGGTGAAATTTTTCAAACTGAATTTTGTATTGGCATTACACATATCTAGTGCTAAAAGATTCTGAGGTTGGTTTTGTTATTTTTTCCGATTCATTTCAATATAAAAATAAATAGCAGTAATTTTGTTGGGGGTACTGGGCACATGTTCCAACTTTGTTTTCCAATATAATATCATCTCCAAAAGTCTAAGAGCTCAGATCATGAGACAAAGTCTTAAGAATTGTCTCAGACAAAGGTCATGGTCACTAGTTAAGTGACTGAACAGTTCTTTGATTCTTGAAATGAACTGTATTTCGTTTATATGATAAATATAGCAAATTTCATTATTGACTGACAGGGAAATTAGCAAGATCCCACTTTACTAAGCTTCTTTTACTTTATAATATTTAATTATTAAGGATCAATAGTTGCGAAATTTGAAAAAAATGACTTACCCATTAAGAAATTAAAGAATAATATAATTGCTTGGTTAAAATTTAGTCAGGATTAGAGGATATACTTATTGCTTAGGAAAGCCCTTTCAGTTCTTGGGACCAGGAAAAGAAGGATCCCTCAGAATGCATGGCCAAACTATCTGGGGGAAGAGTCATTTGGAAAGGGTCCTCTTTTGTTGAATTTGACTTAGGAACCTAGAATTTAAAATATGCTACTGGTCCTGTTGTGGCAACTTGCATCATGCTAACTTTATAATTTTTTGAAACTTCTTAAGGATTTGGAAGAACTCGCATTTACTCAGAGTCCCATTGAGCTCATATGATATCTTGTCTGACCCAACAGCCATCTCAACTGGCGCTTTAAATTGCCTCCTCAGAAAGTCAAGTGGTACTCATTGAATCATTAGACCTCAGTAGCTGAATTTTCAAAATTTCTCATTTCACTGCCATCCAGACATGGTTTGCTTAGACTGTGAAATCTGACAAGATCCTAGTCAGAGGCTATCACAACAAATAATCATGTGTAAATGTTTGAAAGACTAAGTGAGATGAACTCTCTCGTTGCCAAGGAAATTTTTATTCCATGCAAATTATCATTTTGGCTTTCAATTTCTGGGACTTTAGGCATGAGACTTAAACAATCTTCTGTGAGTTGTATTAGAGGTATTTCAGGAAGCTGAAAGGCAGTATTAAGGTCAATTTTTCTATCTGCTTTATCTTCCATGCTTCTGATTAAATGCAGATAGCTAAATAATAGTAATAATAACAACAATGGCCTGCATTTATATAGGGCTTTAAGGTTTGCATAGCACTTCACAAATACAATGTCATTTGATCCTCACAATAACCCTGGAAGGTAGGTGCTATTATTATCCTCATTTTACAGATGAGGAAATTGAGGCATAGAATGGTTAAGCGACATGTCCAAAGTCACACACCTAGTAAGTGTCTGTGGCTGCAAATAAACTCAGGTCTTTCTAACTCTAAGTCTGACACTCTTCCCACTGTTCCATCTAGCTGCGTGTATATATCATTAGATGTTTCTTTCTATCTATCTATCTATCTATGTATGTATGTATCTATCTATCTATCTAATCTATCTATCTATCTATCATCTATCTATCTATCTATCTATCTATCTATCTATCTATCTATCTCTATCTATCTATCCATCCATCTATCCATCCATCTATCTATCTTTCCATCTATTCACATACATATTGTTTCTCATACACATGACGACGACTAGAATTAGTCGCCTTTTTCCCACGGTAAGCTAGAAATACTAAGTAGGCAAGAATTGCTGGCCTTTTGGGATGGCTACAGATAAGATAGCCAAGTCTCAAAACTTTTTTGAGCAATTAAAGACAGTTGAGTTCAGAGGCCTAGATATAGGCCCACTGAAGGGAACGAAAGCACTACCAATACTCAGCCAGCAAAGGAGATTTTGCCAAAGGAAAGCCCTCTAGGTCTTTAAGTATAGGGTACTGGTTGTCAATAACTGTATTTTTATATGCCATCATTAGTACTACTTAGTGTTCCTTTAGATCCATATTCATCCAGGATCATGGCTTGTAGCAATTGTGACACAAGGAAGAAAAAGCCTAGGCCAAGGGAAGGGAAAGAATGAATATCCGCGTTAATGCTTCTTCAGAAAGTAATCTTGGTACTAGCTATCAGGCTAGCAGAGAGGTATGATTTTGGAGGTCTATGTATCAGTTCTGGAACTCTCCACATTTCAAATTGATTGATCATGAAATTCCTTTCTCATTGCAATTGTCTTAAAATATTTTTAGTCTGTTGCATTAATATGGAGACAGTCTGGTGTATAGCATACTGGACCTGGAGTCAGGAGATCTCTTGAATTCTGCCTCTGGCATAATCTTATGTGTGAGCATTGGCAAACCACTTCATTTTTCTGAGACTTAGTCTTCTTATCTGAAAAATTGGGGTTGTTGTGAGGAGAGTGCTTCTTAAACCTTAAAGGGCTCTATAAATAAGTTATTATTGCATCATAATTATGGAATTCCCTTCAGTACTGATGAACCAGCAATGAAATCTAATGGAAAACCTTTGTCCAAAAATTTTGCCACTCTTTTTCTCATTGTAAATGGTTATTAGATTTTAAATTTCATGGCAGAAGTAGTAACAGGTGCAAAGTGTTTGTGGGGGTTGAGTCAAGGCAGGAAGATATATGAGCAGACAACATTAGAGACAGTGAGGTGGCATAGTGAATTGAGTAACAGACTTGCAATCAGGAAGACATGAGTTCAAATTCAACCTCAGATACTTCTTAGTTATATGACCTTGGATGAGTCACTAAACTTCTTTTTTTGTCAGTTTCCTCATCTGGGAAATGAGGACCACAAAAGCACTTACTACCAGGATTGTTGTGAGGAGAAAATGAGATAATATTTGTTAAGCACTTTGCAAACTTTAAAGCACTTTGTAAATGCTAGTTATTATTTTTTCCACTTAATAGTAGTTTATTTTTTCAAATGACATATAAATATAGTTTTCAACATTCACTTTTATATTATTATTATTATGGCATCTGGCTTAATGTATTTGGTGAAGTTTGACAAATCTTTATTGCAAATTTGTGGGTATCAGTGCAGAAGGGGTATGTATAATTGACCTTTGGAAAGGTAAAAAAAAATTTCCCTTTTTTTCATGGACATGATGGAAATGACAATCTAGTAACTTATGTGACACGTGTTGTAGCAGGAAGAATCATGGGTTTGGAGTCAGAGGACCTGGTCTTGAATTTCAAATTTGCTACTTATTAACTATGTGATCTTTGAAAAGTCTTCTAATCACACTTGCCCTCAGTTTCTCAGTCTGTGAGATAAGGAGTATATGACATCTAAGGTCTCTTTCAGTTTAAAATCTATAAACTTGTGGATCTAAAAGAGAGAAAATGGGGTGATTGTGCTGTACCCTTGAAAAGAAGTGATTGGCAGGAAATGCTTCCTTGTTTTCAACTTCTGAAAAAATGTCTTCGGAAACTTGAGGAGAATGTGGAAGTGTAAGGAGATATTATATCAGGAGAAAACTTTTTTTCTAAGATATTGGAAATAATATAGTCTCCAGGTGTGGGGAACCCCTGGTTACCCTATGAGGTAAAGATATATATATATATATATGTATATATATATATATATACACACACACATATATATAAATATATATGTATAATATATGTGTGTGAGTTTGTGTGTATAGACACACGCACATACATATACATACATACAAAGAGGGAGAGAGAGAATTCTTTCCACACACAGAGTTTTGGATTAGATGTTCTCCAAAGTCTTTTCCAACTTAACGATGCTATGATTCTATGAGGTAGTTATATAGTCATAAATATGCTATAATTACATTCCTCCTTTTGAATGGAAGCTCCCTGATGGCAAGGACTGTCTTTATTTTAGCTTCTTTTTCTATCTCCAGGGCTTAGCTCAGTCCTTGGCACCTAGGAAGAACTTACTACATGTTTGTTTCCCTCCTACAAAGCAATGAGATGGATTTTCCCATCTGGCCTTGGGGTATGCTGTCTCATCACTCAATAGTTACACTGAGTGTGTATATCTGTGGCTTTGTGATAGTAACTCTGCTATTTAAGATCAATAGCCATACATATCCCGAAATAGGATCCTTTTTGCTCTGTGAAGTGAGATGTGAGATGACTGTTGCAGCAATGTAATAGAAAATTTCCTTAAAAAAGCCAAGAAATTACATTGCTTAAAATTTCAGGTTTTAATTAAACTCAGTTATTTTGGGGTATAAGTGAATTAAACAGATATACAATAAGCACTATCCATCTTTGGATAAACTCTGAAAATAAGGGTCAGGAAGAAAGCTCTTAGAAAATTTTAGCATTTATGATCATAGACTTTGGTGGGTTTTTCAAGTAAATTTATGTCAGCTACTTTGACCTACCGATTTGTTTTATGTTGATAGATAAAAAGCTTTGTTTCAGAGAGCTCATGATACATTAGCTTTGTTTATTAATGTCTTGGTAAACCACATGTCTTTTTGATAAAGTAATTCTGAATCAGAAAGACCTCTTGGCTGCTGATTTCACTCCAGTTTACTTGTGTGTTTATTGATTGCCTTTGTTTATAAATGCTCTCTTCATTGTAATCTAGCTCCATCCCAGCAACCTCCACCCAGAGGACAAGTTCAAAGTTCTTCTACTATCAATCTCTCCTGGCATCCACCTGATTCCCCAAATGCCCACTGGCTTACTTACAGCTTATTTAGAGATGGTATTGAAATTTACACAACTGAAGATAAGTACCCATACGGTAAGTATGAGTATTTGAAAATGAAGCCATATACACTACATTGAGTATTTAATCCGGAATTTTCATTTTCTGAAGTTTCTGAAGAGTAGAATTTTTGTGATTTTTCTCCACTTCTTAGGCTTTAGTTTCACAAATTATTTTTTAAATTTAATTTTTAATTTATAGAATAAAACAAGAACTTCCATAACATAGTGCACTAAGAAAAAGATTGTACATGAAACTGCATACCTACTATGCACAACTTGCTATTTATTCCTTTCAAATGTGCAACAAAATTATCATGTAAGTTTCTTTTTTTTTCTTTCCCCTCCCCCATGGCTACCATTAGACACAAATGGGTGTGTACATATATGTAAAATTATTCCATACATACTTCTACTTATTCTTTCTCTGGATGCAGATAGCATCTCTCTTCATTTATTAATTTGGTTATTTATAATAGACAAAATAACTCATTCTCTTAGTCATTCTTAAAACAATATTGCTATTACTGTGTACAATATTCTCTTGGTTCTGCTCATTTCACTCTTCATTATTTCATGGAAATCTGTCCATGTTTTTCCTAAAATCATTGAGCTCAATTTCTTTTTTAAGAACTTTTTCATTAATTAATTTTTAGTTTTCAACATTCACTTCCAAAAGATTTTGAGTTCCAAATTTTCTCCCCATCTCTCTTCTCCCCCACCCCAAGATGATGTGCATTCTGAATACCCCTTCCCCCAGTCTGCCCTCCCTTCTATCACCATCCCCTTTTCTTATCCCCTTCCCCTTCTATTTTCCTGTAGGGCAGGATAGATTTCTATACCCCTTTGCCTGTATATCTTATTTCCCAGTTGCATGTAAAAACAGTTTATAACATTCATTTTTAAAACTTTGAGTTCCAAATTTTCTCCCTTTCTCCCTCCCCACCCACCCTCATTGAAAAGGCAAGCAATTTGATATAGGTTATACATGTGTAGTCATGCAAAACACTTCCATAATAGTCATGTTGTGAAAGACTAACTATATTCCCCTCCATCCTATCCCATCCCCTATTTATTCTATTCTCTCCTTTGACCCTGTCCCTCCTCAAAAGTGTTTGCTTCTGATTATCCCCTTTTCCAATCTGCCCTCCTTTCTATCATGAACTCATCATTTCTTATAGCATGGTAATATTCTATCACAATCATATACCACAACTTGTTGAGTCATTCCTTAATTGCTGGGCAGATAGACACAAACTCGTGTGTGTGTGTATGTGTGTGTGTGTGTGTGTGTGTACACATATACAGGTGTATATATGTATATATATATATATACACACACACATATATATCTATATCTATCTATACACATATGAAAATAACATTCTTTTAGCTCTATGCACCTTAAAAATGTAAATAAATAAATGTTAAAGAACTACATTTTGAAAAATGAGTAAACTAAGACTCAATAATGAATCAAAAATCTTTAAGAGATTTTATATGTGGGATGTGGACTGTTTCAATACAAAATTCTAATAATTTTAACAAATAGTTAATAAATAACTATAATATGCAAGGCATTGAGGATATAAAATAAAAGACTTTGTCCTTAAGGCACTTACATTCTTCCACTGGAGGTATTCATCACATCCACAGATAAGTAAATGCCAGATAGTTCAAGGAAGGGGATAGAACTTACTGGGAGCAATCAGGAAAGGCTTTCATGTAGGAGATAGTATCTGAGCTAAACATGAAAGGAAGTTAAGGGTTCTAAAAGGTGAAGGTGAAGAAGGCACATAGGTCAGTTTGTGTAAAGAAGTCATAGAGGTCAAAAGATAGAATATCAGCTATGAGCTTAATATGGTTGGAACATCAAGTGCATGAGGGGAAAACTATGAAAAAAGTCTGAAAAGATAAGTGGGACCCAGATTATGAAGGGCTTTACATGTCAAGCTAAGGAACTTGTAGGCTAATATCAAAGCAATAGAAATCATTAATTTTTTTTTTTTGAGCAGAGGAATGGAATGGCCAGGTCTCTTATGTAGGAAAATTCTTTTGGCAGCTGTGTGGAGAATGGATTGCAAAGGGCAAGAGGCTGGGATCTCTTTGACTGAGTAGAAGATGATTGAATTGGTCTAAGTTAGAAGTGTTGTGGGTAGAGAAAATGAGTTCCAATGTGAGAATGTTGACTTTGAGATGTCAACCAAATGGTCAGGTAGACATATTTCATAGGCTATTGATAATGTGGGACTGGAGTTCAGGAAAGAAGTTGGGGCTGGATACACACAATTGTGTGTGTGTGTGTGTGTGTGTGTGTGTGTGTGTATCATTTATATAGAGATGGTCATTAAACCTATGAGAGAGTATATAGAGAAAAAGAGAACAAAGGCTAGAACCTTGTGAGATACCCATTTAATGGATGGAGATAGAGGATAATTTAGCAGAGGATACTGAGAAACAATGTGATAGATAGAAGGAAAACCAAGGCAAAACAATGTAGCAGAAGCCAAGGGATGAGAAAATATCAAGGACTTGTCAAAAGTTGCTGAAAGTCAAGTAGAAAGAGGACTAAGAAGAGGCCACTGGATTTAGCAGAAGTAATTAGTAATTGGAAAGAGTAGTTTTGTTTGAATGGTGTTGGAAATCAAATTGGAAAGGTTGAGAAGTTAGTGGCAGATGAGGAATTAGAGGACTAGAAGTTTGTGAAAAGAAGAGAAACAACAGTAATTTGAAAGGAATGTAAGATCAAGTGAAGGGTTCATTAAGGCAAAGGAGAACTGGAAATGTAATCAGCAGGGAAGGAGTTGGGGGATAAGAAGACACTGAAAATAAGAAGCGGAATTATCAAAGATGCTAGGTTCCTGGAAGAGATGGAAGGGTATGGGGCACAAGGTCAGAGATTGGCCTTGACAAAACAAAAGTCCAGTTTCTCATCAGAAAAGGAGGAGAGAAAAAGTACTAATGTAGGCCTGGTAGCCAGTAGATGACTACACCGAGGATGTGGCATGGGTTTTATAGATGGATGGAATGTATCTTAAAGGAGGAGAGGTTGCTAAGAGAAGGAAGGTATAGCATTGGTAATGTGAATCAATAAGTATGCCTACTCCTCATCCTGGACTAGTGTGTATAGGGGCATGAGAAGAGTACTTAAAATTGAAGAGGGTAGCTGGGGATACAGTGTCTTCTGGCAGAAGCCAGATTTCCATGAGTTTCAAAGTAAAATGGATTTTAATTGAAGGAAGAGGGCTTTGGATGGAAGTTAAGGAAATTCTTCACATGACTTCAGATAACTGAAGGGGCTCAGAGACATTTTTTTTATCACAAATAACTGTCCTTACTCATTATCTTTAAAAATATTTATTTTCAGTGGTTTAGCTATCCTTTTCACGGAGACAGAAGGGTGGACTAGAAGATTTTGGACATTCTTCTACCCCTTTGTTTTGTGACTCTATTTGTATTTTGTTACAGTAAGTTATCCAATTTAAGAAACATTAGGAAGGACTTGAATCAATTCTTGCTTTCTACTGTATTCAGAACTTCAAAAATGAATGATGACTTGGAAAGTTATGTAAAACAAAGCTCAGTATGCCCTTGGTTCTGCGTATACCCTTTTTAAAGTGGTTAAAGTGATTGTTCTTCCTACCATAGGTCGATGTCCTATATTGATTAACTTTGAAATGTCTGTGCAGCATAATGTTTTATTATTATATATCACTGCAGGTTACATTTTGTAGCTTTATTACCTCTGACATGAGCCTAGGTTGTCCTGTTTACACTTCTTACAATTATACTTCTCTTACGTGCTCTAAGCTTTCTTTGAAGTTGTGGGGGGAAACTGTACTCAAAAGAGATGCAGATTGCAAAGGGAAATGAACATCTGTCTACATCTGCTACGTTGGCAATGTGGCCTAAAAACCTGCCACTCGAATGTTTGTTTTCTTCCAAATAACAGCATGATGCAGGTGTCCTGAAACTTCAGTTTCCATGATAGTGGAAAAATATGTACAGAAATATTGGGAACCCTTCTAAAAAGTACATAATTGTACTTTGTAATTGAAGATCCCTTATGAATGATGGTGTCATCTTTATATATGACCATTTGAGATCACATTGTCCTATTTCCCATATAAGCTTTAATTCAGTGTAAGAACTAAAGTTGGAAAACTGTCTGAAATACCTTTGTACCTAGAGACAGATTTCACCATGGCAACATAATATGATCCATTTTATAGAATATTAAAAATGGAATATAGTGCTTTGACACTATTTCATGATTGCACTCAGCTAGTAACTAAATAATAGTTTCTTACACAATAACTGTGTACTAGTTCGCTAATCAGACATTTATATAATCCTATTTAACAAGCCATTATTTTCTAAAACCACAGTTTTCGTGAAAAAGATTACAATTCTGACATTTCTTGACAATCGCTGTAATTAATGATGTGAAAATCATCTGCATGATGGCATTTGAATAGTAAGAACAATTTGTTAATGCTGTCAGAACTTTGTATCATTCCAATAACACCCTGATGTTTATTACTGTAGTTTTGGTGTGTGTGTAGCATATGTAATATGAAAAGGAAACACCACTTATATACAGCTGGATGAGTACAGATCTTTTGGTTAAATAAAAGAGTTTGGAATTACAGTTGGAAGAGCATTGAACTTTTCAAGGAAAATTAACAATATTGCCTTCAAAGATAGCTTGATGTTTTAGATGAAGACATTATAGAATTCCTCATTAAAATAACTTTTGGACTTCTGCTCGCTGGACTGATGGACCATGGAGTTCCCCAGGAGGCAACTCTCTTTGTCTGAGAGACAAACCAGACCTACTTACTATGAAAAACGAAATATTTGAGATCTCAGATTCACTAGAAGTAAGACAGAAATGTATAAAGATTTCATTTCATTCTATTGATTATTTCTAATGTGGTCATTTTGAGTGCTATCCAGGAATGTTACCACATTGTTTAAGTTGAATATTATAGGTAAAAGGATGTTGAAGAATCCTGTGTGGTTATTTCTTCCTTTTATGAGTCAGGAATAGGATAGGGTTCAGTCAGAGAACTGTAGAATCCAAAAGCTGGAAGAGACCTCAGAAGCCATCTAGTACAATCAGTACTTAACCAAGAATCTTTTCTATGGCATCCCAGCAAGAATTTTTTCAGTGTTCACTGAAGGGGGACCCACTACTTACCAAGGCATCCCTTTTCATTTTTTGGACAGCTCTAAGTGTTAGGAAGTTTTCCTGACATTGAGTCCACATTTGCCTCTCTAATTTCTGTTTATTGTTAGTAGTTCTGCCCTCAGGCTAAACTGAGCAAGTCCAATCCCTCTCTTACACAATAGCTGTTGTGATGCTTGCAGATAATTTTCACATATTCCCCAAGTCTTCTCTTTCTTAGGTTTAACATCTTCAGTTCCTTCAACCAATCCCAATATGACCTGTTCATCAGTTCTTTCATCATTTGGGTCAGCTTCTTTTGTACGTTCTTCAATTTGTCTATGAATTTCCTAAAATGTGGTGTCCAGAACCAAACATATTATTTCAAATATGTCCTGACCAGGACAGATTATAGGGAATTATATTCTCACCTAGCTGCCTTCCTTTGGACTTCATTATGCCTGCAGTAATCTCATCATCCTGTAAGATCACATGAGCCCTGGTCTGAAACCTCATCAGTACCCTCTATACCTTGTAGACATCCTCTGATTGAAGGGAAGAAACAAAACGCTCCTCTCAAAATCTCCATTTAAGGAGGGTACCAAGCCCATCCATCTCTGAGTTTCCCATCTGGCTTCACTACTTTTGACCTTATTATGCCCCCCACCCCATGCTGGGTACTTTATCTTTTCCCCTCACACCCTGCTTTCAGCTTCTTTTGTGTTATTTTTACCCATTAGATTGAAAGCTCTTGTGATCAGAGACTGTCTTCCTTTTACATATTTATATCTCCAGGGATTAGCACAGTGCCTGGCATTTAAGAAATATTTATTGACTGGCTGACTGACTGAAATGGTGGATGCCTCCGAATGTGCAACCTGGTACTTGCATATCCTTTTCTGGCACTGTTCTTGATGCATATTCTCCCTTTGCATAGCTTCCTCTCTCCTGCCCACGCTAGCTAGTGTGCCAGAGTCTAGCTTCAGTCAAAAGGTCAAAGAAGTTCCCCAGTAAATGCCAAGAGAATATCCTACATTCATCCCTAGGGTCAGAAATTTTGTAGTCCTTGTAAAATCCACTGCAGTTACTTGACATTCCACATCACGGCATCACCTTTGCAATATCAATCACAGTATTTATATTACTTGCAATTATACATAAAAATGGATATCATCACTTAATACAATAGAGATGATTAATCTACACTCCCAGGAAACCATCTCAGGCAGCCATTCACAACACATATATATCAACAATACTTGTAATAGTCATAGCACAGTATAAAGTAATGCTTGACAGAATGACTCATTGTTTAAATTACACACCAGAAATATTAAGTGCATGTCATAGCAGTACATGCATATCTATAGAACACAAGCAAATATGCACAACAGCAAAGCAATAATAACACCCCTGTGCTTACAGAATAACAAAGCATGAATCAATAGCATTGTAGATGCACATGAACAATAGAAATATGTAAAACTAACAGATAAGCACATGTACAATGTTTACATGAGGCTGAATAGACAAATATCCATGAACAAAATATAATAAATTAGAAACACACTCAAAACATGTGTCGATCATACCTAATTCCATTTTAGGCATGTACTGTCTGGAGGATGGCCTGACTACCTCCTCCTTAATCCATGACTCTACCAGTTTTGTAATTGAGTTCTGCAACTTGCACTTGGACCTCCCTAAACTGAATTATCCAGTGGCACATTTTTGGCTAGTTATGGCCCTGATTCCCATAAAATTATCAATTGTCTATCTCCATTGATCATCACCATAATGTTACTGCAACACAATTACAGAATCATGGGAATTTTAGAGTTGTAAGGAATATCTAATCTAACTCATACCTGAAAAGGAATTCCTGTTGCAACATATCTGCAAACTGGTCATTCAGTTCTACTTGAAGGAAGAACCCCATTGAGGAAGAAATCACGACCTATTGATGCAACCCATTCCTATTTTGAATAACTCTAATTATGAGTTAGTTTTTTCTTGAATTCAAGGCTACACTTGACTCTGCGGCTTCCATGTTTTGCTCCTGGCTTTTCCTCTAAAGCCAGTGCATGTTGAATTTCATGACTGACATTCAAACATTTCAAAATATATATCATGACTCTTCCTTGCCTTCTCATTTTCAAGTATAAAATCCTTAGTTTCTTCAATCTTTATATTATGTGGATTCAAAGCCTTTTACCATAAAATTTAAACTACCCTGGGCACTCTCCAGGTTATCCCTCCTAGAAATCTCTTTCCCTTTCCTTTTCCCTCCCTCCTCCCCTGTGCTGTCTTTCCCTTCCCCAACCCCAGCAAAGACCTTAGGCCTAAGTAGAAGGCTCAGGCAATTGCCCCTTAAATATCTCTCCATCTCCCTTTATTTCCCACTCCCCTCTTATCTCCTCCCTCTCCCCTTTCCCCTCTCCTATGTAACAGCTACAATTCTCAATAAAGCCCAAGATACATTAGTTTTTTGGCTGCTAGGTCACAATATTGACTCATACTAAAGTTGTAGTCCACTATAACCTTTCTTTCTTTCTTTTTTTTTTAAGGCAAATTGCTGTGCAGCCATACTTCTTCTATCTTGGATTTGGAAAGTTGACTTTTTAACCCCAGTATAAAACTTTACATTATTCCTATTGACTTCATTTTGTAAATAACCCAATGTACTAGCTAGTCAAAATCTTTTTGGATCCTAACAGCCATCCAGTGTTGTCAGCGATCCTTTAAACAATACTTTTATCCAAATCATTGCTAAGAATAGAGACTGAACCTATGATTTCATTGGTGTAGGAAATTCCTGGATTGACAATGGGATTCTACCAATAAGGATGAGCATCTTCTATGTAGCCTTCTGTATTGGAGACATGGCTTTCTCAGGGTCACACAGCCAGTTTGTGTCAGAGGCAGGACTTGAATCTTGATCTTCCTTGCTTCAAAGCCCAGCTGTGCCATGTGGCCATTCATAAGTCATAGATAAAAATGTGAAACATTGTGGTACTATTCCTATTTTTGGTGGTAGCCTTGTGACTTCAAGATGTCAGGAGCTCTTAATCCCTTAATAAAGGCTGAGTAGCAGCAGCATTTCCTGCATTGGAGAGAAGCACCCCTGCAATTGGAAGGGAAACCTAAACTCTTGCAGAATAGACCAAAATCTTTTGGAGTGGCTTGATCCTGACCTAATCAACTGTGATGGACCATAATGGGACAGTGACACTCTAGCCTGTAACACCTGGCCCTAGTATGGGAGGATGGATGCAGAATTGTTCATAGAGAAGAAATACTTACCCAGCATTGTGGGTGGTGGTGGTGGTGGTGGTGGTAGAAGAGTCAGGCCTTAGCAATACAGTGGAACAGAACCCAGGCCCACAGCAATAAGCCTTTGTATGCCCAATGGTAGGCAGTTGTTCTGTCCTGGCATACGATATGGAGGGTGGACAGTGTTAGCATCTGAGATAGTACTCGGTCTCTGGCACAGATAGGTAGCAATTGATCTCAGAAGAATGAGGAGAAACATAGGCCCTAGCAGTAGTAACCAGGAAACAGAGGAAAGGATCTTGGCTTACAGCAGAGAATAGAACTGGCCCAAGCAGCAGAATGGAACCCAGTGATAGAAATGTGGTAGGATCATGGACAGTGGGAAAAGATAGGTATTCTGTAATCTATTGCTTTCTGTAATCTAAGACTGATCGGACCTTCTACAATGCTGGTAGCGCAATACTCAGTGATCATTGTACAATCACCCCACCTCCCGAGAAGGCTTGGAGGACCAGGGTGTGTCATTGTTTGGAGGTTCTTACTTTCTGGCAACCAATGGGAGGGAGGTAGAAGTGTCTAACCCATCCCTTCTCCCAAAAGGAGGACAGTCTGTTAGAGACCTCTCATTGGGCAGAAATTTGTATTTACTTCCCTACTGTCATGAAACTCTTAGGGAAAGGGTTCTTGGCTAGTAAGCCAGGGAAAGTGGTAGTACAGGATAATTCTCTCTGACTGATGATGAAAGTAAGGGCTATGCAGGAATTGTGGTTTTTGCTTTTGCCTTGGTGTTCTTTGTACTGTTCCTGCTTATGATCACTTTTTTTTTTTACATTGAGACACCTACTGGGAATGGCACAAATTTGGCATTCCCTACCATATAGACTTGATCATTGAGATCTTGGATTTAGTCCTTCCAAAAAGAAGGACAGGAGGGAATGAAGCCTGGGATTTCTGGTCATTGTCCTCTCGTATTCAGTCATTCCTCCACAGAACTGTGACATTGTTGTGTTTTGGTTTTGTTATGATTCTCTTTTAACTTTCCTTTTTCTTCTTTAGTCTTATATCTATAAGGCTTTTTGAATACAAGAGGTCAAGGCTGATTATTAATAATCCTGATATCTTTTAAGTGGAGGAAGGTTCTCTAGAATACCTTAAGAGTCTTACCACCAAGGGGAGTCCTGTGGTAGGAGTAATAGCCCAGTCCCATCTCATGGAAGTTAAGGTAGTTTTTTCTCAAAAATCACAGAAAACATCCTTGATACTTGATTGGCTCATAACATTAAAGGCCCAGGCTTTTGACATCACTTCTGGTTGCCTGAGAACAATCACAAGTTGCTACAGCACCCTCTCTGTTTGGACTGGTATTAAAAATTATGAATATCTCAGACAAAGGTACTTTGCTAAACTGGATCATTTCAAGGTGGCCTAGATTCATATACTGGATTAACATCTTTCTCCAAATTGCTAACTAAATTTCCTTTTGTTAACTGTTGAATGACCTGTGAATATCTCAATCGATTCTAATAATGAACATAAATTACCAAGGGACTGGCTTGTTAGATTGAGCCAAGAAACTTTGTTTGCTTATACTATCAGGACTGGGTGGCTTTGGATAAAGGGGTTTGAATGATTTAGTAACTTTTTTCACATAAAATGTTTTCTAAAGTGGTTAAAAAAAGAATCACAATATCAGTAGGAATGGTTGAATTGGCTTCT
Source organism: Vombatus ursinus (assembly GCF_900497805.2). Lineage (NCBI taxonomy): Eukaryota > Metazoa > Chordata > Mammalia > Diprotodontia > Vombatidae > Vombatus > Vombatus ursinus. Next base: position 35,915,417 of record NW_020954576.1, read on the forward strand.
TTCCCCATAGCCCGACTTTTTTTTTCTTATTTATGGATGTAATATGATATCTCTGAATTATTGTAATTTACATTTCTCTGATTATTAGATTTAAACATTTTTAGGTTGACAGTTTGAGTTTTTGAAAATTGCTGATGTCCTTTGACCACTTTTCTATTGAAAAGATTTAGCCTAATTTATAGTTCTATATCAATTTCTGGATATATTTTGGATGTAATTTATATCAGTGCTATATTATAGATTATTTTCATATTTTATGTATTATATAATTATTATAACTATGATTTTGTTATTAAAATGAATAATTATGCTTGTGATTTTTCTAATTTTCTAATATTCAACTTGATCTTAGATAATTTTTTGATATATTGCTATAACTTTTCCCCCCAATTTTTAAAACATTTTCATTTAAAGTTTTGAGTTCCAAATTCTATTCTTTTCTCTATCCCTCCCCTTATGCCTCCCTCAGATGGTAAGTGTTCAGATATATGTTACACATGTGCAATTATGTAAAACATTTTCATATTAGTTATTTTGTATCAAGATGACTCAAACTAAAAAAAAATGAAAGACAGTGAAAAATAGCATGCTTCAGTCTGTATTCAGTCAATATCAGTTCTTTCTCTGGAGGTAGATAGTATCCTTCATTATGAGTCCTTTGGATTGTCTTGGATCATTATATTTCTGAGAGTAGCTAAGTCATTCACAGTTCTTTATCGAACAATATTGCTGTTGCTGTATACACTGTTCTCCTGGTTCTATTTACTTCACTATGCATCAGTTCATGTAAATCCAGGTTTTTCTGAAATCATCCTGCTTGTCGTTTCTTATAGCACAATAATATTACATTACATCACAATCATATACCACAGCTTGTTTAGCCATTCCCCAATTGATGGGCATTCCTTTGATTTGCAATCTTTAGTCACCACAAAAAGAGCTGTCATAAATATTTTTGTACAAATAGGTTCTTTCCCCCTTTTTTGGGATGTCTTTGAGATATAGATCTAGCAGTGATGTGTATTAGTAATAAAATTGATTTATGATTTTATTTTTCTGATTTGTTTCTCATTTCAAACAGCCCCTATTTCTTGAAATTCAAGTAAATATTTGGAACACACTGGAGAGAACAAAAGTGCCAGGAATCTGCACAACCAGAATTATTGCTGTGCTTCAAGAAAACTATGCAAAAAAAATGGAAACTTATGAAGCATATATTTGATGACTAGAAAGAAGGGGACATTTCTTAATATTTTTACATTTGTACATTCAGTCTGTCTCATAATTCATTACTTGCATATGTCCTGCTATCATTCAATCATGAGGTACAAAAAGATGGGTATGGTCCCTGCTTAGCATGTTATCTGGATATTTCTCAATTCATTTCAGCATAAATCTATTAAGTTCCTGCTATATGCAATTCACTATCCTTGGTGTTTCTCATTAAGACAAAAAACATAGCCTTCAAACTATAATTCATATGAAGAGTTTCATGAGGCAGATGAGGTTTTTTTTGACAAAGGAATTAACACCTTGATGCTTAGCAGAGTGCCTAATATGCAGTAATAATAAATGCTTGTTGACTTGCTGATTGACCTGGAGTTAGATATCAGAAAGGCAATTTGAAGTGCTCTCTTGCTTACTTGCCTAATGGATTGTGTTCTTTTTCTTTATTTCAGGTGTTCAGAACTTCACTGATACTACTCTATTACCTTATACATCTTATTCCTATCACATCTTGACTACAAATGTGCATGGTTCAGCAAGGAGTGCAACTGTGACTTACAGAACAAAATCTGGGACCCCAGAAGGAAGCCTGAACCTAAATTATATCATTCCCATTAGCCCATATTCTGTGACACTGTACTGGACAGCTCCCTTAAATGATTCTGGCCCTATAGAAAAATATATTTTGTCATGCATTCCTTTAGATAACCTTCAGCCTTGTGGCCCATATGAAGGTCTTGAAACCTTAGCCACCATTTGGAATTTAGTTCCATTTACAAAGTACTGCTTTTCTGTTCAGGCCTGTACAAGTGGTGGGTGTTTACATAGCTTACCTCTGATAATAACTACTGCTCAGGCACCCCCCCAAGGAATGGTTCCTCCTACAGTGCAGACAGTCAGCTCTACAGAACTCTACGTAGAATGGCATCCACCAGAAGAACCAAATGGTAGGAATTCCAGGGTGTCATTGCCATCGAGTAATATGTGCCATTGTGGAATATGAATTGGAATCTAGAAATTTGGAATTATTCATTGCAAAGCTGTGGTTAGGTTCTCAAGTGTGGAATAGTCATTGAGAAGCAATTTCAAAAGATGAAAGATATTAGTTGTCCTGGTCAGTGGAGCAAGTGCGTTTCTTTTAATCTAATCAAAAATTCCATTCAATTAAATTGCCCGTTAAAAGGCTAGTATTATCTTTGCTCCTAATGACATCTGCCACAACAGGAATGATGTTTATAATTTGAAACTCACTTGTGAAATGCATTATATTTGACTGTGTCACAAGTTAGGTCACTCACATGCAGTAAATTTTCTCCTTTAAGCAAGAAAAAGATGTAAAAATAATAAAAAATATGCATATAGGGTAGCTGACTCCATTAAGTTAATTTTAGTGTTGATTATATTGAGCCCTTGGTTATATAGGCCAGACTTGCATATTAAGATTTTTAGTAATGTAACATTACATACTTTTTCGTGGCAAGTACCTATGAGGTATTAGTTTTTCTTTGTTAGACTCTATGACTTATTTGCTGATAACAAGCAGAAAATGGCTAAAATATTATATCTTCATGCATATCACCTAGTATTATAAGAAATAGCCAACCAAGGAGAATTATAATCCCAAATTAGAGGAATAGTTGTCAAATCCCAGAACAGAATTAGTTCTTCTTGTTTAATAATAGAAATGCTAGCTTTTCCTCTGGGACAGATTTTACCAGTTATAAGTTGCAATTTCTGTGGCTACTTTTATATTTGGCCACGTTATGCAGAGTAAGGGCTTTGCCCATTGAATCAAAATTTAGAGGACAGTGACAACATTTGAATTTTTTAGCAGCATAGAAACAAAAGAGTTTCATATGTACTTTACAAGAATAGTTAGTAGTATTTCTCCAGTGACCACAGACCAAGCTACCTGCTACTTGTCCTGGACAGATTTGTCTGTCCCCCTCCTTCTTACCCATTTGTTAGACTACCTAACAATGTTATTTCTGTCTCCCCTATATGGGGTAGTATACCAGGGCCTCGCCTCCCTAACTCAATTTGTCTAAAAAGGTTGGTTTTAGGGTATGATTCTTCACCTTCCCAGATAGGTCCTAGTTCCCTTTGGCACCAAAAGGTTGGTTTTGTGTGTGTGTGTGAGTGTGATCACTTTACTGATTAGTAAACTATAAAATATCAAATTATTTGATAAGATATATTGACTTGTATATTTCAATTTCTAGGAATAATTATAAGATATGAACTTTACATGCGAAGATTACAATCGAATGATGAAGCAACTATGACAGAAAGTAGGGTTTTCCAGAATAGTGGATGGTTAAATCCTCAACCAGTTACAGCATCAGCCAATGAAAATGCCTTAACACCTCCTAAAACAACTACAATTATTACTGATTTGGAGCCATACACTAAGTATGAATTTAGTGTTGTAGCTGTGAATATGGCTGGTAGTGTGTCTTCAGATTGGATATCTGGAAAAACTGCAGAGTCAGGTAATGATTAGTTATTTCTTTCTTTTCCCTTCCTTCCTTCCTCCCTTCCTCCTTTCCTCCCTTCTTCCCTTCCTTCTTTCCTTTTCTTTTTTCCTTCCTTTTCTTCACTTATTTCTTTTACTTCCTTTCTTTTCTTGCTTCCTTTCTTTCCTTCTATCTTTTCCCCCAGGTCCTATGACTCTAAATTCAGTGCTATTTCTACTGCACAATACTGCCTACTTTCCCAATCTTCTTTTACTCTTTTCTGATATGAGATGTCTCCTCCTCTGATAATTCTTCTTTGTCATGTAAGATAGATGGATGTTTACATATTCAGGGTAATTATATTTTAATCATACCTTATGTAATAAAACACCAGATAACTTAAAATGAGAGTGGAGAAAAGAGAAGCCACATGTTTATTTCAGCAAGAGAAAAAGGAATCATGAATGATCTCTTCCAGTAAATCCTATTACAAAACACTGTCATGATATGGAGGTCATTTGGGGCTGTTCAAGTTTAGCCTAAGTGAAGTGCAAAACTCATCAAGTCCTAGCACCCTAGAAAGGTGTTTTTCTTTTTAAGCACATGCCTGGTGATGGAATGGTATATCTCTTGTCTGAGGACCAACCTAGCTAAATGAGAGACTCCATCATCAATCAGTCAACAAGTATTTATTAAGTATTTACTGTGCCAGGAACTGTGCTGAGATACAAAGACAAAAGTGAAACAATAGATCCCCTCAAGGAGCTTACATTCAGATGGGGAAGATAGTTACACAAAACAGTATGTATTTATATGTATATGCACAATGCACACACACGTACAATACAGGGTGATTTAGGAAGAAGGCACTAATAACTGGGGTGTGGAATCAGAAAAGGATTCATGTAGCAGGTAGTGTTTGAGTTTGAGAGTTCTGATGGAAACCAGAGATCTGAAGGGGCAGGATTAAGCAGGGACCAGCATTCCTTGCTTGGGTGACAGCTAATACAAAGGCATGGAGATAGGAGGAGAGCTGTTGGGAGGACTAGTAAATAGGTTAGAATGTCTAGATTACAGAGTGTGTAGAGCAGAGCAATGCATAGGACTGGGAAGTTAGGAAGGGGCCAGGTTGTGAAGGGTTTTAAATGTGAGAGGAGTTTATAGATTATTCCTAGGTAGGAAGCCACTGGAGTTAAGTGTGTGTGTGTGTGTGTGTGTGTGTGTGTGTGTGTGTGTGTGTGTGTGTG
>NW_020954576.1:35920356-36019701 GCF_900497805.2 Vombatus ursinus
GTGTGTGTGTGTGTGTGTGTGTGTGTGTGTGTGTGTGTGTGTGTGTGAGTCAAAGAGGGAGGCAAGCAAGCAGAGGCTGGCAGGGACAGGCATGGTCACTTTAGGAAAATAACTTTGATGGCTATGTAAGGGATAGACTGTGGTGGGGAGAGATCATCATTATCATCACCACCACCATCCCTGGCATTTACATGGTATTTAAGATGTCAAAGTGCTTAACAAATGCTATTTCCTTTGATCTTCACAACAACCCTTGGAGGTCGGTGCTATTATTACCCCAATTATACACATGGGAAAACTGAGACAGAGAGAAGCTAAATGACTTGCTCAGGATCACCTAATAAGTATCTGAAGCTGGATTTGAACTTGTCTTCCTTACTCCAGTTCAAAATCTCTATCCTAGTAAGAGGTTACTGCCATAAGGATAGTAAGAGGTAATGAGGGCCTGAACAAGTATGGTTGCTGTGTGAGTAGAAAGAATTGGAAATTTGTGGGAGATGTTGTGAACATAAAAATGACAAGCTTTGGCAGCTGACGTGGGATGAGTAAGAGTGAAGAATTGAGGATGACATTGAAGGTGAAATCTTGGGTGAATGTGGGAGGATTGAGTTGCCTTCAACAGTATTAGAAAAGGTCAGAAGTGTGATTAGTTTTTCAGTAAAGACAATGACTTTTGTTTGGGAAATGTTGAGTTTGACGTACCTATGAGACACTGAGCTCAAAATGTCCAGTAGGCAGTTGATGATGACTAGGATGAGATATTTACATTGAGGAGTCATCGGCTGCTGTTCAGACGTTTCCGTGGTGCCCAGTGCTTCAGGACCCCATTTGGGGTTTTCTTCGCAAACATACTGGAATGACTTGCTATTTCCTTCTCTGGTTCATTTTAAAGATGAGGAAACTGAGGCAAACAGGGTGAAGTGACTTGCCCAGGGTCACACAGCTAGCAAGTATCCGAGGCTTGATTTGAACTCATCTGCATAGAGATGGTAATTGAACTCAAGTGATGAGATTCTATAGTGAAAGAAAAGAGAAGAGGGTGTAGAACAGAGCCTCGAAGGACCCTCACAGTTAGTAGGCATGATGTGCCTGAAGTACCAACAAAGGAGGTTGAGAAGAAACAGAGAGATAAAGAGGAAACCTGGGAAAAATCAATGTCACAAAGGGAGGAGAGAGGAGACTTAGGATGCTATTATTTAACTGAAATTGCTTTCTCTAAAGTTACCCCTCCTTCAATCAAGTAACTCCATTGCCTCCCCATTACTTTTATCAAACTGCTGTTTGCCATTTAAAGGTCTTCATGACATGGCCTCTTCTGAACTTTCCATTCTTCTTGCACATCATTTGGCCTTCACATATTTTACAGACAGTCATAGTGACCTTCTTGTTCTTTGTACATGATACTCCATCTCCTGTCTTCCTGACTTAGTATTCACTATTCTCTTCCTCCAATTCTCTCCCTTCTCACCTCTATCTCTTACAATCAATGGCTTCCTTTAAGACTCACTTTAAATATTACCTTCTGCAGGAGGCATTTCCCATCCCCCCAAGCTTCTAATACTACCTCCTAAGGTTATTTTGTACCTACTTTGAATATATCATATGTGTGTGTATGTCTATGACAATTTTGTACAGCTCTGCCTCACTTAAATCCAATTCACACGCAAGTCAAGGCATCACCCTTGTAATGTCATTGGTCATCTTTGAGAATGAAGGACAAGCAACAGCAATAGTATACATATATACACACATGTATATATGCACACACGTGTATATTTATGCATGTATGTATATGTGTGAATGCATGAGTATATATGTATGTGTATAAGTGTGCGTATGTATGTACATGTGTACATCTGTAGGAGTATATATGTATACACACATGTGTATGTGTGTACATTCATATATGTTGTTACCCTCATTATAAAGTCAGCTCTTTAAAGGTAGGGAACATTTCCCCTTTATTTTTGTATCTCTAATGTTTGTCACAGTGCTGATATTTGTTGATGGATTGATCCTCCCACTTCCAGCCTTGGATGTCACAACTAAAGCTCACAAAAAAGAAAATCAGTTAGAAATTTTTTGAATCAGTTTCTTAAGACCAGTAACTTGGATATAAGATTCTTCTTAATACTATGTACTTAGTGAAAAACAAAAAAAACCATTTTCCTTACATGAAAAACTTTCATTTACGTCCTTCTGTCATGCTCTGTGTTCAAAGAAATCCAGATCCTTGATCTATATTTGAACGGTAAGGCTCTTTGAGGGAAAGTCATTTTTATGTTGGCATTCATGGGAATATTCATGAACAGAATGTTCATTGTGCTTGAGGATCTCTTAATGACTATTAGCCATCTTGGACAAATAATAGAACCATGCTATCACAAGTGATGAGGCATGGAATTCTGGAAGGGGAAAATCAAGGTCAGGAATGAAAAGTAATGGGTGAAAATGCAATAGTGGACCCTCATAATATTATGGGTCACTGGCTAATGGAAGTGAGATGAGGTCCTTTGGTAATACACCTTTGGTTAGCACATTTTGAAATCCATATCAGGATACCAAAGGTAGCAGAAGAATATATGTGTATATATGTGAACATTCCAACTAAGATTTATTTAAAGCTTTTTAAAGTCACTGTGGGTAGTAGGATCCTTCAAGTTTACTTGTTTCTGAATAGTAATTTTTCAGATGGAAAACTGGTTTGTCTCAGTGCAGTATTTTTTGCCTAAGATTTTTTTTATGACTTGTCCGTATTTTATTACTAGCTCTTCGAGGCTTGTCCACTTAAGTGAATGTGACTTTGCTTCAGATACCTAAAACAGGAAGCTCACGTGATTAGCAATGATAGAGATTAATTTCATGTCTTCTTGTTACCCAGAAAAAGATTGCATTTAATATGTTTGCGTAATGAAGCCTTTTCCTTTGGTCAGAGCTATGTGGTGTGAATCAGGCTTTATTTCAATGAGATCTTCTTAAAAGTATGAATTTTTCATTGATTCTTCCTTAATAATTTCCTACCCCTTATCTAGAAGATACTTAATACCATATTTTATTTATTTATTTTTAACATTGCCCTAATGAAATTTTTTTGATTCTGTATTTAGGAGATAACTTTATTTGTAGATGCCATAAAACAATAGGAAAATGCATTTTGAATTTTTTTTTTCAAAGGGGATTTTGATTTGAAGTAATTTTAGAAAACAGAACTAGCGTACAAATACTGTTAGAAAACTTGCAATCATGATGTAAACCAATAAGAACAAAGCACCTTACTCAATGTTTTATCTGTCTTCAGCTCCTGTTTTCATGCCACCTCCTTCAGTATTTCCTCTTTCTCCATATTCAGTAAATGTGTCTTGGGTGAAACCAGGAAATAATGCAACAAGGGGAGAAGTAGCAGGGTATAAAGTCAATTTGATTTCGGAACAAACACCTCACCAGCTAGCCTTCCTTGAAGTTTCACAGGTACTGTTATTTTCCATTATTCTTCAATAAATGTTGACTAATAAGTTTATATTATCATCCTTGCTGAAAATATAGGTATTCCAAAATTCTCTTTGCTGTTTTGGTCAGATAATAAAGGCTGTATCTTTCTTGACCAACAAGCTTAGATTTATGTGCATGAATTTTTACTATTTGAAATTTGGTCAACTACGTGACCAAAAGAACTGAAATAATTTTTCAGACTACATTATTAGCCCAAAAAGGTGGTAGAACATCTGTAACTACTAACTCATATGCCTCCTTTTCTTATCTTTAAAAAATATTTATGAAAATTATCTACATGGATATCTAGTTGTCTTTGATAAAAATATTAGAAGGAGCAACATTTCACAAATTTTTTTTTCCCCATCAGATCACATCTTTAAAGTGAAATAGTTGGCTTAAAAGTACAGAGAATAAAAGATGGTCAGGTACCATCTCAATTTTGTCTTTGTGTTCCAGGGGCCACACAGCAGAGTGCCTGGATCATAACTAGAACTTAATAATTGTTTTTTTATTGAGCTTTCACTTATTAATTTCCAAAAAAAGATTTAACGTGATGGACCAGAATATAGACTTAAAGCTTTTTTCTTCCAACTAACAAAGTCATTCATTAAGATTATGCAAGATTTCTTTTTTTTTTTGCTCTCCTTTTCCTTTATTATTTTGTTTTATTGCTTCATTCTCATGGCTCCTCCCATTAGTTCTAATTGTTCTTTACATCATGACTAATCGGGAAAATATGCTTAATATGAATGTATAATTAGAGCCTATATCAGATTGTATGCCATCTTGGGTGGGGAAAGGAGTGGAAGGGGGAGAAAATTTAAAACTCAAAATCCTATGGAAGTGAATGTTGAAAACTAAAAATAAATTAATTAATTATCAAGAAAAAATAATCAATTTGTTAATTATGGTTAGCAAATATTCAATAAATTGAGGTTATTGGATTTGTCTTATAAATCAAAAGACTGCTGAGGGTTGCTGATCTTTTAAATACCTTTGGAAGAATGAATGTTCCCAACAGTTGGAAATCAACTCTCATTGGTTTACAATTAATAAGAGAATGAATATTATAATGAAAGGTGAAGTTATTATATTTTTATTTATTTATTTATTATTTGTTTCCAACATTTACTTCCACAAGATTTTGAGTTCCAAATTTTCACCCCATCTCGCCCCTCTCCCCACCCCAGGATGGCATGCATTCTGAATACCCCTTCCCCTAGTCTGCCTTACCTTCTATCTCTCCCACCCTTCTCTTATCCCCTTCCCCTTCAATTTTCCTGTAGGACAGGATGAATTTCTGTACCTCATTTCCTGTATTTCTTATTTCGCAGTTACATGTGAAAATATTTTTTTTAAACATGTGTTTTTAAAACTTTGGGTTCCAAATTTTCTCCCTTCTTCCCTCCCCACTCACCCTCACTGATAAGCCAAGCAACTAAATATAGGTTTTTCTGTGCAGTTATGCAAAACACTTCCATAGTAGACATGCTGTGAAAAACTAACTCTGTTTCCCTTAATCCTATTCCCTTAATCCTAACCCATTTATTCTATTCTTTCTTTTGACCCTGTCCCTCCTCAGAAGTATTTGCTTCTGATTATTCCCTTTCCCAATCTGCCCTTCTCTCTATCATTCCCCTACTCTCTTGTCCCCTTCCTCCCCTATTTTCCTGTAAGGTAAGACAGATTTCCACACCCAATTGAGTGTGTATGTTATTCCCTACTTAAGTCAAATCCTATGAGAATAAGATTCACTCATTCCCTCTCACCTTCCCTTGTTTCCCCTCCACAGTAAGAGCCTTTTCTTTTCTTTTCTTTTTTGTGGGATAATTTACCCCATTCTACCTCTCACTTTCTCCTTCTCCTAGCATATTCCTCTATCACCCCTTAATTTTATTCTCCAGGTATGACCCCTTCATTTTCAACTCACCCTGTGCCCTCTATCTATATCTATATATACATACATATAATTTTGTCCCCTCCAAATACCCTAATACTGACAAAAGTCTCATGAGTTACAAATATCATCTTTCCATGCAGGAATGTAAACAATTCAACCTTAATAAGTCTCATGATTTTCTCTTTCCTGCTTATCTCTTCATGTTCCACTCGAGTCTTGTATTTGAAAATCAAATTTTCTATTCAACTCTGGTCTTTTCATCAGGAATGCTTGAAAGTCCTCTATTTCACTGAATGACCATTTTTTCCCTTGCAGGATTATGCTCAGTTTTGCTGGGTAGGTGATTCTTGGTTGTAATCCCATCTCCTTTGCTCTCCGGAATATTATAGTCCATGCCCTGTGGTCCCTTAATGTAGAAGCAGATAAATCTTGTGTTATCCAGATTGTGTTTCCACAATACTTGAATTATTTCTTTCTGGCTGCTTGTAATATTTTCTCCTTGACCTGGGAAGATTTCTTGATAAATACAATCACATGAAAAAACTTTGTTCAGGAACTCTGAAAATAAGCAGATATATGCTCATTAAACATATTTGTTATTGTTATCAAAGATGGGGAAGACACAAATGCAAGATGGTGAGGGGTGAGGTTATAGGAATGGCTTGCCACTGGCCAGTCCCCTGGCAATTTAGGTTTGATTTTGGAACAAATGTGTTCCAAAACATAGAACAAAACTTTCCTAAAAAAGAAATAGTCACAGAATAACTGATGATTTTTTTTAAAAGGTAGATTTACTTAGTCATACTTACTTAGTCATAGCAGTTGAAAAATATTCATAGAAGATATTCAGCAAGAATACTATCTTGATTCAGTAGAGCATAGATGCCTTCCTTCTGTTTTGCCTTGGCAGACCTTTTGGTCAAGGAGTTTCTCATGACTTTATCCTCAGGCAAGTGTTTGCACCATGGGTTTTTCCAAAACAAAACTCAAATTCCCTATCTCTGTTGAAGATGACACCATCTTTCAGTCTTCTTGGTTGTGAAATGAAATAATCTGCCTAATGTCAAACCTGGTTCAAGCAAGTTTATGTCAAAGGTTGGACTTGAACTCAAGTCTTCATGGCTCTGAGGCCAATTCTCTATCCAGTATGCTATGCTGCCTCTTACCCTGCATATGGTAGCCACTTAATAAATGTTTGTTAGGTTGGATTACATTATATTGTTTATTTCAAAGTCAATAACTAGATGATAAATCTTGAATAAATTGGTCCCTGAGTTTATAGATGTATACATTTGTGTGGTTCTTTTGCCCATTTTTCTAGTCAGAGGTATGTAGTCAACTCTTTGTTCTCTTTCTGGTGGTACTTTCCCTATCTTCATTTCATCCTTCACACTGCAACCAGATTAATCTTGCTTATGCATAGGTCTGGTTGTGTTACTCTGCTCAAAAATCTTCAGTGGCTCACTATTACGTACTTGTTAAAATCCAAATTCTTTCACCTGGTGTTTTTGACCTCTACATCAGGTAGCACTTTATCTTTCCAAGCTTATCTCATATGACTAACCTCCATGTAATGTATACTTCAGCCAAATTGGGATAATGTATACCTTGAACATACCCCATGCATTTCTTCTTTTGTCTTTTCAATTCCTACAGTCCTTTAAACCAGCTCAAATGCCACTGCCTCTAAGAATTCTTCCTTGGTCTCCCCTGTCAATAATGACCTTTTCCTTCCCCACACACTTTGCAATAAACTTTATTTAATACCTCTCAAATTCCCTTATATTGCTATTTTTCACTATAGTTACCTGTATAGAGTATGTACCACTCCTTAGCTAAGCTGTAAGCTCTGTGAGTCCAAGGACAAAGTTATCTAAATTTTGTCTCTCCCTCTCTCTCTCCCCAAACCCAACACCAAAATACAGTGCTTACTACACAGTAGCCATGTAATAAGTGTTTCTTCAACTGAATTGAAACTCTTAGCTTATCCAAGGTTGGCAATTTAGTTTGAGGTTTGTTCAGGCTTTATATTCTTCTTTAATTCTCCTCGGCCTCTATTTAAGCCAGAAAGCTGGAAGGGAACTTAGAATGGGGATTTAATTTGGGCAATGCTTTTATGTTATCCCTCAGTCAGTCAGACAATTGAGAGCTGACTTTATTTGAATGCTGAAATAATCTAGTTAATTTTCTTTTTAGTTCAGTTTTAGGGGAAATGATAGTGTTTATTTAACACAATGACACCTATCTATCCATCCCTACCTCTCAGCATATTGGCCATGGTATCCTAATTTCCTCATGCCTAAACTGCTCCATAGTTTAGCTTGGATTTCATCACATAATAGTGACACTGTCATCATCCTTTATCTCCACTGTTGGTGGCAATAACTATCCCACCACGCTGCTTTATGAGGCAATAACTTGGTTTCCTCATTTATCCACTCAGGAACTGGATTATTACCTCATAAAACAGTGTGATGGTATAATTATCAATTAAATTCTAGCTTGTTGAGATTCTGCCCCACCTCGTTTCTCCCCCCACCCCCAAAAATCCCTTTTCCTAATAGATCTTGGCAATCATTTTCACTGTCTGAACTCATGGAATTTTGAATATAGGGACCAAAATCTATTATACTATTAATTATGTAGTAACAGGAAACCTAGAAATGCCAGATTGTCATTGCTTGTTTCCTTCACAGGTTTTGTACACTGCTGAAGCACAAGAATGCTTTCATGTTGTAAGGGGACTAAAGCCTTATAGGATATATAATTTCACCATTTCTCTCTGCAATCTGATAGGGTGTGTTACCAGTACACCAGGAATGGGACAGACCTTAGCAGCAGGTAAGCAAGTTAGAAGAGACTTTTTAAATGCCTCATGTACCATGTTCAACTTTGACTTGCCACTTAATCTTTCTCTCTCACACTCTCCCTGCTCTATTTTTCACACATACTGCTCCCTTGTCCTACAGTTAGAAATGTACAGAATTTAAACTTGAAGTATGTGGGAGGTGCCAAGGTGATCTGACTCTCAAAAGTGGCTGCCAGAGGGTTGGATTTGCCTATCTCTGACTCTGAGAGTTCACATTATCGATAGCAATTTGTTAACTTCAAAGTTAATCAACAAGTATTGTTATTCACGGGCTATATTCCAGGCACTGCATTCTGCTGAACTGGGTATAAAAAGATAAAAATAAAATAATCCCTGTCTTCAAAGATCTTAGCGCAGGGGTGGAGGAATCTGTAGTGTTGAGGTCACATGTGGCCCTCTAGGTCCTCAAGCTTGGCCCTTTGACTGAATCTAAACTTCACAGAACCAACCCCCTTAATAAAAGGATTTGTTCTGTGGAATTTGGATTCAGTCAAAAGGCCACATTTGAGGACCTAGAGGGCCACATATAGCCTTGAGGCCACAGATTCCCCACCCCTGTCTTAGGGAGTAGAAGGGAGACACTTGTGTATGAATAAACACATGTGCATGTACACACATATAAACATATATACATACAGATATGTGTGTTTATGTGTGTATATATACTTACATAAACTATATCTATTTACTACTTTTGTCATTTATCTGTCTATCTGTCTGTCTATCTATCTATTTATTTATTAGGGATAGATCATAATGGTGTTGTAATTTCACTAGTACAGGGAACTATTGGGTGATGAAACTCTTTTTAACAATGCAGATGAGCACTTTTTCTGCAGCTTATACTCTTAGAGAGTTGCCTAGAGTGCTGAGAGGTGATTTGCCCAGGATTGCAATAGCCAGCATGTGTTAGAGACAGGATTTTAACCCAAGTCTTCTTGGTTCTGAGGCTGGGTCATTACAAAATAAATAATATGAGAACCTGGTTGACTAGAAAGATGATGGTGCTCTTGACAGAAAAAGTGCAGTTCAGAAGAGGGGTGGTTTTTGGAGGAAAATACAGTTATCCCTTCCACATCATGACTTTCCCCTTTATGTTTTTGATACATTGTGGATCATCATAAGAAATTAAACAGGAATTTTTTGGGAGTTTTGTGGAAGCCACAGAAGACACACAAAAGCCAGCAGATGACACCAAAAAAGTTTAGAAACTCATAAATGTAAAAAAAAAGTACAAATAGTATTGTATAATATCAACATATTTTGTCTATTAATACCATGATAATTCATACTTCTTCTCTGGTATGAAGGGAGGGCCAAAAATTTTTATGTGAATTTTTCAAATCACAGGGGTGCCGTGCCCCTAACCCCCCCAAAGTGGAAGAGATAACTGTAATGAATTCCATTTTGGACGTGTTAAGGGAATATCTGGTTTAAAACGTTTAGTAGCCAGTTGATAGAGGACCAAAGCTCAGGAGAGACACTAGAGCTAAATATATAGATCTAGGAGTCAGCTGTCTATAAATGATAATTAAATGGATACATCACCCATTTAAGGAAAGAGAGAGAGAGAGAAAGAGAGAGAGGGAGAGGAAGAAGAAGAAGAAGCAGGAGAAGGAGGAGGGTAGCGGTGACATAAATAGTATAGATAGTGAAGATAGTGAAGATAGGTCTTAGGAGAGAGCCTTGTGGGACACCCACAGGGAATGGGATGTGGAAAATGATACAGCTAAAGATACTAATAAGAAGGTCAGACATATGGGAAGAGAACCAAGAGAGCAATGTTCTAAAGATACAAGAAGGAGCAATTACGCAGGTGTAGAGAGTGATCAACAATGTCAGATGCTGTAAGAGATCCAGAAGGATGAGGATTGAGAAAAGCTCATCAGATTTGGCAATTCAGAATGGTACAGTTTACCCTATTGCTATTTTTTACTTTTTCATAATTGGATAACTTCTTATTTCTTTGGTTAGTCTATAAAATAATACCAAATTTGCAAAATTCCTAAAAATCCCATATGATTTATCAGAGGCATATGCTGTTCATATGAAAAGGTTTTATTCATTTATTCAAGGATGGATTAAAAACTAACTTAATTTGCATAGGCTAGTAAGAAGGTTTTACTTCTGATTAGGTGCCTTACTAACTTGAGTTAATTGAAGTTCAGTAAGTTTCCAAGTCACAAAATTTCTTAGTTGGCAATCTAATGAGGCTTAGTCTCCTGGTGCTATTTGAGAAAATGCCCAGATGTGGAAAGCGTAAGAAATGCTTAGATGAATTGTAGATATTGTACAAAAAATTATGTAGCTACAAAAATATTCCTTAGATCTCCCTTCTAAATGGCATCCTATTACTAATGGGCCCAGTGCTACAAGGGAAGAAAAAAGAACAAAATTTGTTAACTCCGAAAAATTAAGAGTTTATTTAGTTGAGGTGATTTTTTTATTTAGCCAATTTTGTTTTCATCAAATAGGTAATCTCTCACAGCATTCTCTAAGCCCTCTCTAAGAGAAAAAATACACTTTTTTGCCTGATTCTTCTCTGCTATTGAATTCTTAATCATTTGAATGTATCTTCATCTTACTTCAGTACCTCATTGTGGTGTTATTGACCCTGAGTTTTTGAAGGTCAAGTTCGAAGAGTACAAACTCTTGCAGATTCTAACATGCTAAAAAAAAACTTTTGAGTATGTCACTTTGGGAGGATTAGCCCATCTAATTACAAAGAAGTTCATCACCAGTAGAATGACCACTTGGTCATGAACTGTGGTTATGGCACCCTATGGAATAAAGGAAAATATAAAATGACCTTCAATCTTATAGGTTCCTTTCCTGCTTTTGCTATGATAGTTATAGTGGAGAAAGGATCAGGGGTGGAGAGTCATTAGAATCACACAATTAAAAAGAAATTATTGATATCTTTTATTTTTATATCACCTGCATTTCCCAATCTATCTCTCCTCCTCTTATAAGAGGAATCCTCTATAACAAAGAATTAAAAAAAAACCTCACAGTTAAGCAAAACTGACCAATGTAAATCGACCATTTTTCTTCTTATTCTAGCTTCGTTAAATATGTGGAAAAGGTTTCCAATTTCACAAAACTAAAATGATCAATTTTATCTTTTGTGATCATCTTTGTCATTTGTTTGGTTCAGAATTAAACTCCTAGTGATAGCTATGAAATGTACTCAATCTGGTTCTTTTCTAATTTTTTTTTAGCACCTAGCACAAAAAGTGTTACATAGTAAACACTTATTGAATGCTTGACCTCTAATTTTCAGGTCACATATCCATTTTAAGCTCATTGGGATATATGTTATGAGATGATTGTCTAACTCTCATTTCTGCCCATCAGCACTCCAGTTTTCCCAGTAGTTTTTTAAAGATTAAATACATATGAGGGGAGACCTGTCATGTAGTAAATAGAAAGATGGTTTCAGATTCAGGAAAATTGTGGTTCAAATCCCTTCTATGAACCATACTGGCTCTGTGATTCTTGGCAAATCACTTAACCTCTATGTGTTTAAGGCAACTCTTTTATTTCTGTAAACTGTATAACAACTGCTATTCTTCATTGGCAGGAGTTTCATCACTGAAGAATTCTCTACACCAATGAAATCATAGGATATATATATATATATATATCTGTGTATATTCATAGATGCACATGTATGTACATATATGTGTGTATACATGTATACACACACATAGGTAGCTAGATGGTGCAGTGGATAGAGCACTAGAGTTGGAATCGAATAGAACCTGGGCTCATACACTTCCTAGTTGTATGACCCTGGGCAAGTTACTTAAACCTGTTTGCCTCCATTTCCCTTATTTGTAAAATGAGCTGGGCAAGGAAATGGCAGACCATTCCAGTATCTTTACCGAGATACCCCAAATGGAGTGATGAAAAGTCAGACCTGACTGAAATGACTGGACAACAAAATATATGTGTGTGTATTTATATGTGAGTGTTCACATGTACACATATATGTATATGTATACTTTAATAGGTTCTTTTCTTTCTCCCCTCATCATTATTGAGCGATCCAAAAGCAACCATTCCACCATGAGAACCATATCTATATAGCTACATCTTTATCTGAGGGAGAATGCTAGATACGGGCAGTGGCTTTATTGATGTATAGAAGTTAGTATCATACAAATAGATGTTTTTATTTGCTAAAGAGTATATCTTTTTGATTCTTGATGAGAAGGACTTACAAATAACTTAGGGGTTCCTTATCTAGTACTTGAGTAACTGGCCCATCAGATTTTTTTTTTTTTGAGATGGGAGTAAGGTAATTGAAAGCCCTTTCCTCAGATGATTATCTCTTGGTAGGAAGAAAGATCATTGAGCCCTTCTCTGAAATGATTATCTTAGGGAAAAAACCCTGAAACTTTAATATGGGAAAAAGTCAAATTTGTAAATACTTGCTACAGAGATTTACATACCAGGGCCTTCATGGCTTATGAGATGTGTCAGTAGGCAAATTCAGGGGGCTGGAAAAAGTCATCCCTTGATGTCCATCTTTTTTCAGATTGTGCATTTCTCTGCTGCTATCCTTCACACTGCTTTCCCTGCATAATTTCTCATTTATAATATGGTACAGCCTGCTCATGCCTATCATGCACCGCTCCACTGCCCTTTATGTGATCCTCAACTTGGGCTTTTGAGAAACGGTGCTACTGCAAGGCTTGCAGCCATGTAACAAACCAAAAGAATATTTGCCATGCAAAAGATGGGTCTTTGTTTGGAGAAGATTGGGGTCATTAAAAGAATCGTGCAATTTCTCAAAGGTGATCTATCCCTCTTTCCTCCTCCTGTTCAATTCTGAGCTCAACTTATTGTCCATTTGCTGTGTCTATATAAGTTATATGCAGTCATGAGGACCCATGAAACAAAGGAAGTTTAACCAATTTAAATCAATCACTGCAATGAGGAGGTCCAAAGAGGACAGCAACTACCTTTGGCCAGCAAACATTTGATCAGAGGGAGCTAGGTAGTGGATGTGGAGTCAGGATAGCCCTAGTTAAAATTTGACCTCAGATACTTACTGCTATATGGTCCTGGGCAAGTCATTTAGCCTCTGTTCTTTCACTTGTGAAATGGGGATAATAAGAATTTCTGCCTCCTAGAGTTATTGTGAGGATAGAATGTGATATTATTCACAAAGCACTTTGCAAATCCTAAATGCTAGGTATGATTGATCTTAAAAAGCAGAGTAAGATGGCAACTAAGAGCAACATTGATTTACAATACAAATGTTTACTCAATCTTGCAGAAGATTATGATGATTCTGAAGAGTATCATCCCATAAAAGAGCAGTAAATCATTTTTAAAATGTAGCTATTCATCATTTGGATATTTAAAGATAAAACTTATACAATGAGCAGGTAAAGTTCAGAAAGATTTACCTAGATTTCCATAACAAATTCTTTTCTCCATCAGTGATAGTGTAGTTGCCCCTTTTGGACTTAGAGGTCTCCACATCCTGCATGAGCAAGTAGAAATGCCACTAAGTAAAACAGGGGTTGGAATAGGAATTGCACTGGACCGAGGAAACACAGAGGGGAACTAATTATGGGCAAATACAGTTTTTAGTCTCTGAAGAAAAAAATTTCAAGCTTTTTGAAAGAGAATAGAATACAAATACTGTTAGGAGAATGATGATATTAATAATAATAGGTAGCACTTATGTAGCTCTTTAAGGTTTTCAAAGTGCTTTACTGATATTTCATTTGATCTTCACAACTAACCTGGGAAGTAGGTGCCATATTTATTTATTTTTGCAGATGGAGAAACTGAGATTAAGTGGTTTAGTGACTTGGCCAGGGTCTTACAGTTAGTGTCTGAGTCAGGATTAGAACTCATGTCTTCCTGACTCCAGATTCAGCACTTTATCCACTGTCACCTAAATACTACTGATCTCATTACCATAAAAATGTAAAAGAAAAAAATTCAGTAATTCCTGATCCATCTTCATGCATTTTCAGTCCATCAAGAAACATGTATTAAGCACTTACTATGTGTCAGGCACTGTGCTGGGCCCTAGCGATGTATCTCTACAAAATCTTTGTGGGAATAATCTACTTATATGTCTAGGGCATCCTTGCCATACGGTATAAGAAAATACAAGAAGGTAAAAGAAAATGTGTTCTACTGCATACTATATCTTGATATCAGACAATTGACTGAAAGTGGAAAGAAATATAAAATCTTGCTGTCATTATTTGTTGACTATGAAAAACAGAATTTGATTTGGTGGAACAAAATGCTACCTTATAGGGCCTCATTCAATTATGATAACAGCTAGTACATAAAATAAGTCTTTAAGGTTTGCAAAATGCTTTACAATATCCCAATTGATCCTTCGAACAGAACAATCCTGGGAGATGGCTGCTATTATTATCTCCACTTTATAGTTGAGAAAACTGGGGCAGACAGAGGTTGTGATTTGCCCAGAGTCACAGAGCTGGTACCCGAAATGGGATTTGAACTCAAGTCTTCCTGACACCAAGCCCAGTACTCTATCTACTGTACCGCTTAGCTGGATATCACTCAGGCATATGTCAAAATCAAAGATGATTCCTGAAAGATGTAATCACAAAGATAACAGATCTAAAACAGAACTCATTATCTTTCCCCCCTAAACCTTCTCCTCTTCTAAACTTTCCATTTCTGTTGAGGACCTCACCATCTTTCCAGTCATCCAGCTTCTCTTCTTGCTCATCCTTGATGCTTCCTTCTAATTCACCCTACATATCTAATGCTCAGAATTTTTTTTCCGACAATATCTCTTGTATCCATTCCCTTCTCTCCACTCAGACAGTGATCAGCTTAATAGTCAAGCCTAAGTTCTCTTTTCTTTTTTGTTATCCATCTTTCCAATGACATCCTTTATGCCGCTTCTATACAATTCTTTCTTGGTGAAATGTTGCAGTCTAGTCACATATACCATACACTTCTCCACTGCCCTTTGGATGACCAATAACTTTAACATGAATTAATTAATGAAAAAACATTTATTAAGCAGTTATTATATAGCAGATTTAGTTCAAGTCTCCTTCTCTCTTACCTGAACTATTTGGGATATGCTGCATATACTCCTCGACTTGGCATTTAAAGCCTTTAACGTGATGTTCCTGTTTACATTTTTTAGCTTTATCGTATATTACGCTTCTTCACGTGAGCTGTGGTCCAACAAAACTGGTCCTCTGGTCCTCCTATGTGGTGGTCTATCTCTCTATCTCTATGTTTTTGTACTGGTCATCCCTCATGTCTGGAATACATTCCTTCCTCTTGGTCTTGTACATTCTAATTTTCCTTCAAGGCTCAGCTCAAGCCTCACTGTCTACAGGAAGGCTTTTCTGACTTCCCCAGATGGTTTGTTCCCCCAGTTTGATTGTAAGCTCCTCAAGGGCAGGGACTATTTCACTTTTATTTTTGTTTGCTCAGCTTGGAGCAAGTGCCTGGCATGTAGTAGGCATTTAATGAATGCTTGTTGCTTGATTTATTTGGTGATCTACTCATTAGTAACATGAAACGAGATATAAAAAGAGAGACATATGCTCTCCAAAGGTGGTTGGCACCATTGCTTAGGATGTGAAGCATAGAGTCCAAATGGAAGAGGGATTCCCTATAGACAGTGATGTCCTTCAGATACTCCATCTGTGGATAACATTGTGCTTATGGCATCAATATCCATAACATTGTAAAGCCTCCCAAATAAGAATCATAATTACAGAAAAGATTTTGACCTGCCTCTTCATATGCGAAAAACAAAATGGATGAAGAATATTTCTTGTCCTGACTATTGTATACAATTGGATGGAAAACATATCGATCAATCTCTTGAGTAGCAAGCATTTATTAAGCACTTACTATGTGTCAGGCACTGTGCTAAATTCTGGAGATACAAAGAAAAAGCAAAAATAAGTCCCTGCCCTTAAGGGGCTTATGGTCCAATGGGTGAGACAACATGTACATAAATATACATATAGAGTAGATAGAAGATAATCTTAGAGAGGGTGGCAGGAACAGATGTGGAACCAGGAAAGGTCTCCTGCTGCAGTTATAATTTGACCTAAGTCTTGAAGGAAGCCAGGGATTCTAAGAGGTAGAGATGAGGAGGGAGGTCATTCCTGCATAGTCTTATACCGTTTAGGAATCCAACTAGGTGACTCAGTGGATAGAGTGCTAGACCTGGAGTCAGGAAGACCTGAGTTAAAATCCAGCCTCATGCATTTCCAAGCTGTGTGATAGTGGGTAAGTCACTTAATCTCTCTATTAACTTTAACCTCTTAACTTAACCTTTGTGTTGCCTAGCACATAATTGACATTTAATAAATGCTTAATTTTTTCCTCCCTCCCTTTTTCCTTCCTTCCTTTTTTCCTTCCTTCCTTCCTTCTCTCCTAACCTATACAGCTAGGCCATCTGTCCATATATTCTGGAGAGATATTGTTCCTAGACACTGAACTAGACCCAGAATTGAACAGGGGTTAGAGAATTGGCTGAGGTTCTCTTTACAAAATTGTCCAGTGCCTACAGTAACACCAGGCTGCTTCTTGGAAAAAAAGGTCCGTCCTTTTAGTAGTAGTATTCTCTTGTTGATGTCGTATGGTTAAGAATAATGTAATATTCTCCTCTCTGGCTAACTCTTTTGCAATCTCCTTGACAACCATTTCCCTACCCACATCAGAGACCATGCTCTTTCATGGAACACAGGAAAGTCCCAGTCAAATAGCATTTTACTCCTTTTGCTCTGGATACCCACTCCACAGCTTCTTTTCCAAACCTGTGGCCTCTCCTCTAAACACCATGTATCCCATGACATCATCATTCTGTTTGATGACTGTCTCTCTCAGAACACTATTTCAGGAAACCCTATCCACATGCCACTTCACTCCCTCACCCCTGGCCATCTACTGCACAATCTACTTGGGTACCTTTCCCTTCCCTTACTTCTCCCAAATTCTATAATCATAAACTGGGATCAAATCAACGCTACCATTGCTCCTGTGTGGGGTATGTCAACTGACTCCCACATGTCCCTACTTACCATACCTACAACTTTCTGGACCAAAGTTTCTCTTCCAGGCTATCACTCATCTATATGTATTGTTTTGCCTTTTAGAATGTAAGTTCCTTGATGCCAGAGACTATCTTTGCTTTTTAAATTTGTATCCATTGTATCTACTATATTGTAATTGCTTAATAAGTGTTTTTTTTCATTAATTCATTTATGTTAAAGTTATTGGTCATCCAAAGGGCAATGGAGAGGTGTATGGTATATGTGACTAGGCTGCAATGTATCACCAAGGAAGAATTGTTTTGGAGAAGTTGCATAAAGGATGTCATTGGAAAGACAGATAACCAGAAAAGAAAGAGAGCTGGTCATTTAGAGAAGCAGAGAAATAACTAATGGATAGCTTGGGTGCTTAGTTGGATTCCACACAATATGAAGACACATTGAGATAGTCCCTTCCTGTGGAGGATTTAATGGTAGCATATCAATCAGCAAGCACTTATTAAGTGACTATTTTATGCCAAGCACTATGTTAGGTGGTAGTGTTGGTTAATTTTTTCAGTTCTGTCCAACTCTTTATGACCCCATTTGGGGTTTTCTTGACAAAGATACTAGAGTGTTTTGCCATTTCCTTCTCCAGCTCATTTTATAGATGAGGAAACTGAGACAAACAGGGTGAAGAGACTCGCTCAGAGTCACACAACTAGTGAGTGTCTGAAGTCAAATTTGAATTCAGTCAGACAAGTCTTCCTGACTCCAGGCCCAGCACTCTATCCACTATAGCACCTAGCTGCCCAATTAGGTATGTTAGGTACTTTTGTTTGTCCTTTGTTCTGGAAGAGGACCAATGACATCAGGAAGCTGACTTGCAACTGAATTGGATTTAAGTGAGGCAGGGCTATGCAAAGTCACTAGCCTCATTCTCTGCCACAGAGCCATCTGGGTCCAGTGGCAAGGTATAGATCAGGATGACTAGGGATGGCCCCCATTAGGTACTAGGATACAAAGAAAAGAGTAAAGTCCTGGTACCTGCTCTTAGGAAACTAACATTCTATTGATGGGTTAAAATGCCAATAGATAAATAAATGGAAGATATATTAAAAATAAATATAAAGTGATTATTTTTGTAAGGGGAGGCTTAAACAACCAGAGGAATTAGAAAAATTTTCTTGAAGGAAGTGGCCCTTGAGTTCAAGAGACCTAGAAGTTCTGAGAGCCCGAGGTGAGGAAGCATCCCAGAAGGTGGAGAAGATGGTCTTTAATCTGCAACATTGGTGGGGCTACTGGGGTAGATGACATAATTTTATATTCCCTCAACTTATATAAGCACATATAGCAACATTTTGGGGTATCAGAGTTGATCTAAAATATGCAGAGGAAATATTATCATAGGTTTAGCTTTCAGAAGCTGTGTATTCTAAGAGCACAAAGCTGCTAAATAACCTTTGGAGGAAATTGTAAGAACTTGATTCTGTTAACTTAGTTGCCTGTCACTCAGAATTCTTAAAAGCCCCTTGCAAACTCAGATTCAAGTATTCTTTCCTCACCTTTTAACTCTCTGATCACCAATATCTCATCTGCTCTAATAATATCTTTATTTTTTTTCATGGAATTTCTCTTCTCTCTTAGTTGAGGTCAGTTTAAGAAAGAGTGGGACATCTCTATGCCCAAATATCAAGTGTTTCTCACCCGCATTGGACCAGTGCCTGCATAACATCCTCATCTGGATGCTTCAATGATGCCATACTTGCAGAATATCACACTTCTTCCCATTAAAACCTTTTCCTGGTCTAATGTGTGTGTGTGTGTTGCCTGTACTCATTGAAAGAATACAAAATTTTGTCTAGAATCTATTGTCTTCTGATTCTCAAATGAAGTAATTCTCTCCCAAACCGTTACTATTTAAAATGGGATTTTAAAAAACCAGTTTACAGTCTGATTTTTAACTTTTTAATTCTTTCATACATGATACCAAGATGAACTATATGTTTATTTGCTAGGCAAAGAATGAATTAATTTATCAACTCATGGAATCATTAGGAACAAAAAATAGCTTTGATGACTATGATTTAGTTTATCATACCATATGTGAAAATTTCAAACTCTTTGAGTCAAATGAAACAAAAAAATGTTTACACCCCTTGGTCACTTGATATGTCTACATTCATTCATTTTCCCTTCTGCCTGTTTTTTTTTCTTTTGGACTAAATATCTTCTGAGATTTTCTTTCAATGTCTGGATGAAGAAGGTGAATATATTGATATTTTAGATCAAGTCAATATAAATGGGTTCTAAAAGCTATAGTGTAGAAAAGCCACACAGAGGGATTTGTATCACCATCATTCTTCCAGCTTTTACTTCTAGCCTGTCACTGGAGCACGGGAGGTAGAATTAACTTGAAGGACATAGTCACCATAAGAATGTAATTTGGCAGTAGCTTCAAATATTAGACGTATCATTGAGCCTTTTAAGAGTGTCAAAGTAAGAGAGCATATACTTCCTTCTCAAATCTCTGTACGGAATACAGAAAGAAAGGCTTGTAAAGATCTATCTAGATAAGTTTTGGGAACAACTGGGTAAATGTGATACAGTTATAGCTGTCTCCTATTTGTCCTTTTCTACTAAAAAAAAGAATTAAAACCATGATTGGCATTGATGGCACTTTTACTAGTGCATTGTATTGCTGTTCCTTTTCTTTTGATGGCAATTACAGGGTTCAAAAGCTAATTTGTGGAAGATAGTCTTCCAGGGGCAGCTGCATCTGGCCTCTTGGCAGACTCCTTAAGCAGTGGTATTGGAAGCTTTGGAGTTGCCTCTGGGTTTACTGGAGTAATGATGCTGATGGGCTGTCGTAGGTTCCTTGATGTCATTTTCTCTTTGATTACCCTTTTAATCTAGGTAATTCCTGCATTTTCATCCTTTGTGAACGAGGTCCAGAGTAAATCCTTTTTGAGAGAGGTTCCTTTTTGAGCTCCATTCATATAGTTACAATGTGTCATTTCCTTTGCTTGTCATAAATTGGTCTTCCTGAGAAATATGTGCCACAGGCTTAAAACTACCCATATCCCATTAACCAGGTAATTAGTGGTGCATTAAGTTTTCTTTCTGAAGCCAAAGTAAAATGCAGAGGCTGTTTGCTGCTGGGTTGAAAACATACATTGTTTTGCATGCATGTACATAAGTCTTTTCATTGTGAATAGGACCCAGAGTGATTAAACAAGCACTCTTAATATGTTAATTTATAATTTTAATTACAACAATCTTGTATATATAGTCATTAGTGAATACTAATATAAATATTTTTCTACCTTTTTATTCATAATGCATAAACCAATCATCCAGTTACTTCTCGGCAGTTGCCTGTTTTCGTTTCATAATACAATCTTTGTTCTTAGTTATGAATGCATTTTGTTCGTTCCTGTCTTGAATAATCCCTCATTAAGCTAGTCACTTTCTGCTCCATGCTAAAAAGGAAAAATTATCATGCAAATGTGGCATGCCATATTAAAAAGCACATTACCAAACACTTTTGTTGCTGTCCTTCAATTAGTTTCCCTTCTTTGAATTTAATTCCATTTGTTGTTAAACTAGTGACTTGATGTATGGACTCATGAATCTGAGGCTGCTGCCAAGAATGTGGGGGAAAAAAGCATCAAAGCCTCTTCAGAAAGCTGCAGAGGCGAGCTGAAATGAATTTGCTTCACCTTTGACAAGAACACTTGAACAGCACTGGAATCCTCTGATGATTCGGCTTGGCTAATTATCCAATTATTTATTTCAAGAATAAAGGCACTATTTTACAATTAGAGAAGTGCATCTGAGAAGTATATAGAAATGTATCTGAGAAGTATATAGAGAAGTGAATCTGAGGAATTTGGTAATGATGGGTGACTGAAGGAACTTCCGAGATGAACAGTATCTTCTCAAACTTGGCGCACAGAAGGTTCTCAAGAAGGCATTCCCTGCTCTCTTAGTGAGATAGTTCAATGCTCGAAAGTTATTTGTTTGTTCTCAGGACATTTCTGAAAGTGGATTACATTATTCGTTAGTCAACCCGTCGAATTTCCATGGTCTTTAAGCTCTGTTTAAGTTGTATTTCTCTTGATTAAAAGCTTTTGGTTCAAAGCGATACTTTTTAATTGCCTAATGATATAAGTCAGTTCTTAGGAAAGAACCGCACATTTAGGAGTTCATTTGCAATATAACTGAAAAATTCATTGCATGGCAGTAAAACAATTTACTGTTAATTACAAGGAGAAGAATTTGCTGTAGCATGCTCCCAGATTGCCATGAATCATGCAGCACTCCTAGAGATTTATAACAGATGTGTAAGTGGGATGAATTAGCAGGGTTTAATAACAGAGACACAAATCATGCAGACTTCAAGGAGCTTTAATTGATATACTAGAATGTGACGGGCATGAATCACTCAGCCATTCAACAGCACTGTAACATATGGTCAGCTCAATATGCTGCATCTTAAATCGGTTGGTGAGTCGTTGGTTGGCCCATATGGTGGTGGCAATATATTTTTCACGATTTTTTTTTAAAAATCTATTTTTAAAAAAGAAATATGATTATAACGAGTGCTTGTTATTGAATAGTCACCCAAAAGACAAGCTGCCTTTTGTTAGGATTTGAAAAGGGCAGCTACCTCAAAGAAATGGTAGCTGTTGGGTTTATAACCACATCATTGGAAGCGGCAAGCGCAGAAGTAACTGTACCAATAGGTGACCCAGAACACTTGAGGCCATGGTGAATTGTAGAGGACAGCACAGCTGACAGTAGAGTAATCTGGGAAATCTCGTTGGCCTGGTAGAGTAGCACGAATAAAATCTGTGGTGTCGGTGTCAAGAGAAGCAGAGGAATGCCCATATTTGCCTGCCGTTGTGAAGACAGATCCTTGAGTAGGAAAGTGTATGTGCTCATGCTTTTACAATTTGGTTCTTTAAGGGAAGGAGTGAATGTTTATGCCTTATACTAACCTCTTCAAGAGGACATTCATCAAAGGGATACTGATAAACCATTGGATCGGAATGGCAGAATTCCCATGTAACTATCAAAGAATTATCATTTCAGGAGATGGAAACAGGTAGCCTGGTAAAAGTTTGTAACCTATACTGTAAACACATTTTTATTGGAACTAAAATCTGGCAGCTTTCTGAAAAGCTTTCGGAACATTAGTAAACCTGACAGACTTGAGAAAAGAGTATTGCAGCCTTAGAACTGTAGCTGCCAGAATTTAATGTCAACAATTAAAATTTATTTTGATCCTTACCTAGTGTTTATTACTGTTTGTATACACAACAGACCTTACTAATACAGAGATGCACTATTAGATGGAATTACCATCTGTTCAGAGTGAAATGCTGGCATCTGTCTTCGATTCTAAAACTAAAATGATATTATTTCAAACAAAACAAAATTAACTGCTCTTTATTCACCAACTTCAATTTTGTGTGTGTGTGTGTGTGTGTGTGTGTGTGTGTGTGTGTGTGGCCACCCAAGGAAAAGGCTTGTTTGCGAAGTTTTTAATGACCTTTGTCGCCATGTCTGCATTTAGATATATGGCTTTAACATAAGTTATATGAGCCATCTGTCTTTATTGGTCTTTTTGGTGCCCTCTTTCACACAATAGCATACAGCAATCATAGGCTTTTAAATACTGTTTTAGCTTTATAATACATTAAATATGTATTATATAGCAATGCATTAAAATAACATAATTAAAATACACAAAATGTGACTTTGAGTCGGTGAGGCTACAGTATGCAAATTATTTTGACAGATGTGTCTTTACCAAATGTGACTAAAAAAAATTAAATAGATAAAAATTATAGTCAATTCATTTTAACAAAGTCGCTACAGGTACTACAGTGACACCTTTAGGAAAATATATACCATATCTTTTATGCCTGGATATTTTTAATTTCCCTATACACTAAGGCATATGTTAGAGATTTATGTACAGCCTCCTCTCTCTCTCTGTGTCTCTCTCTCTGTCTGTCTCTCTCTCTCTCTCTTTTCCCCTCCCCCTTCTCTTCCTCCTCCCTCCCCTTGCCTTCCCTCCTTTCCTTTTTCCTCTCCTCCTTCTTCCTCTCCTTTTCCCTCTCTCATTTTGCCTTTCTCCCTCCTTTCTTTCCTTCTCCTTCTGAGTCTCTATCTTGGTCTTGCCTCTGTTTCTCTGTTTCTGTCTTTCTCTTCTATGTCTCTATCTCTGCCTCTGTCTGTGTGTCTCTCATATATTAGAACTTAAATATCCTATTAAAATAGTCTAGCTTTCTTTAAAAGAATCGTGGTGAATCAAGAATACTGGCAGATGCAATACTAATGTTAGATCAAAGATGCTACTTTCTGAAAAGCAAAGGCTCCTATTCCATATATCACAAAATAATAAATTGTGTCATGCCAATGTTTAATGCGTGTACACAGTGCATTAACTGTAACTGTAGTACATTTATTTGTGCTGGAGGAGACTTGAAAATGATTAAAAAATCAATACTTTGCTGTCAGAGAAGCATGTGTTACGATGCATTTAAGTAGTTAATTGCATAAGCCCCATAAAAGCTTCAAGTTTGGGTAGCAGGGATGCCATAATTACAGTCCAAGCAGCTACCATTTATTAATGGTGGACTTTAAGGGAACACTGGTTATTGTCATCACTACTGGCTCTATGTACGGTTCAGAAATAATGGGCCCTCTACTCTTTCGTCTGTGCAGAGAGAATGCCTGTGACCCAGTGATTAATGAGAATCAAGGCAATCCCTGCTTGGCAGAAGTATAGGCATTAGTGGGCAATGTTCTTTTGATGGGTAGACTCGCTGTCATGGGGAAATCTATAGGATCCTCTGAAGTTTATAAGATTTTCCTTTTTGGAGGAGCTAACTTTAGTGCAGCTGCCAGATAGAAAAATCTTCATATTGTGACAAACATTTGTCTATGTCCTGGGCCAAGCCATTTTAGAGTTGCCTTTGATAATTTTTTGTTGTTGTTGGAGGGAGCTAGTATGCATTATTAAGTAACAGCACTTCACCTGTGCAGAGAAGAACAAGGAACCACCTTTATGTCCCTATCGAATGCGAATGCCACAGCCTCATGTCAGTCAACTTCTCTTGCTCATAGAAGGACTCTTTTCATTTGAACATCTCAATTTTAGCAACAGGAAGTTGGTAATACTTAAAATATTGTCATAACTATGCTGTCTTCAAAGAAGCTTTTGTCCCCTTCAAAATTAAAAAGATAAATTCTTCCTCCAAAGCCATTTTTCCAATCCAGCTTTGTGCTTAATACTTCTCTTTATTTAAACACTCTGCTCTCCTTAGGCCAGGCAGTTCAGGACTTCACACCACCCCACTTTAATTTTGACATTATAAATTTCTTCATTATGATGTGATACTAATTAGATTATAAAGTCATAAACGACGCCTAAAGAGGAATTTATAGCATCCAGAGATTTTTAAAAGGATATTTATAAGACAGAGAATAGAAGTAGGATCATTTTTCTAGGTTAATGCAGGAAGTGAGACATGCTAATAGTGCTAGTGTAAAAAATACAAGAGCATTATTTTTTATTTAAAAGAAAAATGGATTAAGGTTTTTATGATGGTCTTCTTTAAATATGTTGGTTTTTGAAGGCAATCCTCATGTTTTAGATGCTATCACAGAATTTAGGATGCTACAAATAACCAACATGTCATGGTAACAGGTGACTTTTATGTGATGCTCAATCTAAAGTGGAGACAAAGAGTTGATTTATTACATAAGGATAGAATGTATCATTATTAGTAAATTTTACTATATGTTACTTGGAGGCTGTACCAATCATCCTATCTGGTCATTGTGATTCATTACATATGTAGAGGAAATTCTGTGTAACTCAAACTATTTATTGTGATTTATTTTTATCTGAAGTCAGTTGACTGTCAAAGTACTCCTGTGCTATAGGAGAGAGAGAATCTTAATTACACCCGTTTTGTATATGAACAAAACAACAGAGATTTATATGTATTAAATGGTTTTCTTAATCTCATGTAGACTTGGCACTGGAGACAGGAACTGAAATCTTACAGAACACAGTCATGACTGTTAGCATACTCCTTAATTTGCTGGGGTTTTTCTTTTTTAGCCAGCAGGTATTTAAGTATTCAAATGTATTTATTCATATCTCTAAGCCCATCACTTAATGATTCTGTGAAATCAGCCTACAATTTCCCCACCTTTTAGCCACTTCTTATGTGTCTTTTTCTAACTGCTTTAGAAATATCTATGATCTTTTCATCATTCTTCTTTTGTGAGATTAGCCCAGCTAAATTTGTCTGTAACTATGCTTATCCCCATCTTCTAGTCTTGGAAAAACATTGAAGATAATGACTCAGTAGGGCACTTACTTTTTAAAACTAACAGGGATGGTTGAATCCTCTGCAAGAGTCTGTTTGACAGATCAGCTGGGATTTAAAAAAAGGCCAAAGGAAAAAAATGTGTTCTGACTAGAGACATCCCTCTGACATTGATTCCCTAAGGCTAATATAACTTCTTCAAAGAAAGATTTCCCCATGAAACTAAAAGGTGGTCTCCTACCAGCTAAAGTTAGAACACCGCACTAATCTTAGGGGGCTGTCAAAACCAATGGCACGTACTGTTACTGATAAGGACCATTTTACCATGCATCAATTGGTGGTCATGCCACCTCTGTTAGAAGGTTAAACCAAAAGTGGGAAGCTGCTTGGAGTTTGATTTTTCTAACTTGCCTCCAAATTTATATCCTTAACGACAAAGAGAACATTGATTCTGCTATATAAGAAGTGACTCAGATTATTAAGGCCATACAAGACTTTTTCAACATCCTCATTTTGCCAATTTCATGGGATGATGGAGAGTTGGATCAGAATGTTGAGGACCACATGAAGCATTGAAGAAAAGGCTGCTGTGGACCATGGTAAACCCACCCCTCAGTTATTGGGTGTGTTTTTGCACTCTTCCTCCAACTGTTCAGTTAATGAGAAATCACAGTCATTTATACCAAAAATGTGGATAATTTTAATACAAATTTAGCTAAATTGAATGTTTCTCATACTAAAAGTGGTATTTGGACCCTAGGAGGATTTAAAAGGGATTATGAAGAAGACAACTGCAGAGCTCTACCTTTTGGCACTAACCTTGGGTTCTATACATGGGAAGGACAAGTTATCATGCTCTATAAATTGCCTGCTCTCATCTTTCTAACCTTTAATCTCTATTATAATCTCAAAAGAAAGGCTACAGCTGTAGACATTGAACTGTTGCTTGATGGTGGTAGTATTTTGTAGATAAATTGAGTTGTTCTCTATTTTTCGACTAGCAGCCTGATGGGAAGGTATTCTTAGTGGAATTGCAGACTGAACACTTCTGAGAACTAGCCACTAATGTAGTTTTTGTCAATGAATGCATGAGTAAATTAATGAATGAAAATGAAAGATAAGGTGAAATAATGAACATGCTTGTACAACAACGTGTAGAATGTAGAATTACTTGATCTTTTATTAAACTGGTCTATCTATAACCCATCCTCCTTGTTAAATGTCACTCAAATTAGTTAAATGTTTAAAATTCAATTTCTACAGAGATGTATTTTACTGAAAAACTTGGTAGGTGTTTTTAAAATTAATAAAGAATGGATGTCTTCAGTTTTATTGAAGTAACTATGGCAGTTATCTTAAGGTGAGGTTTTTTCTCCCCCATACATTCATTACATACATGTACCTTGACACTTTATCCTTGGGCTATTGCAATAGCTTCCTAAGAACATATAGGTTTATGCTTTAGTTATATTTTTATGTACATATATATTTTCTCGATAGCTAAATTACAGACTCCTTGAGGGCAGGGACCATGTCATTGTTGTCACCTTCATCCTCATCACAGCTAACATCTGTATAGTGCTTTAGTTTGCAAAGGACTTTATGAATGTTGTCTTGTTTGATCCTCTCAAGATTGGCTTTGAAGGTGAGCCTGTTGATAGTGTTTGTAATTGGAGGACGAATATTGCTAATTTGGAGAGGTTCATCACCAGCTTATGAGATTTTAGGGTATAACTCTTGAAGACTGTGCAATGAGAAAGGGAGTATCCATTGACAGGAGTATCCATCCCAATTAAAATCAAATTATTCAAGTCTTCCAATCTACATCTATCTATATTTATCATGTTTGGTTATAATAAACACTTTCTCTTATGCAGCCCCAGCCCATGTAAGAGCTCCACATGTTGAAGGAATCAACTGTACAACTATGAAAATTAGCTGGCCTCCACCTGGAGAACTGAATGGACCCTCTCCCATTTACCAGCTAGAAAGAAGGGAGATATCTTTGCCAGTAGTAGACACTGAAATGATAAAAGGCATCCGTTTTGTTGGAAATGGATACTATAAATTCCCCAGCTCAACTCTGCCTGTCAATACAGACTTTACAGGTTAGTGCATTGATTATTATTTCACCTAGAAGGAACTGAATAGATAATCCCTAAGTTATGTGCCATAATGCTGACAAATCTTTGCAATTAATGTATAGTATATCTGTTTATAGAAATGAATGCTAATTAAACACACGCATCAATGAAGGCATTCTATTAGTTGTCTTTTTTTTTTTTTTTTTTACAACTGGTATGACCTTTTATAAGACTTTGGGCTGCTGGGGAATGGGGTGGAGAGGGCAAGAGGAGCTCAAAGTGTCTTATTGGGTAAAGCAGAAGACCAATCCAAACAAGTATACGTGATTAAAAAGAACTGAAGAAGAATCTGTTCTTCCCTGTTCTGTCCAAAACTCTCTAAATCATAGTTTACAAAACCCCAGTTATAGGACCAAAGAAATAACTCTCTTTTATATAGTACTTTATAATATACAAAGTGTTGTCCTTATAACAAACCTGTGAGATCGGTAGGGCAAGTAGTGTGATTCATTGCACAGATGAGGGAACTGAGCCTCAGAAAAGTTAATTGATTACACCATGAAGTCCCAGATGTGAGATTAAAATCCAGGTGTTTTGATTCCAAGTGTTCTTGGAATCATCAAGTATTCTTTCACTATACCATTTTTATGCAAAGTCTTTCTTTTTGAACATAGATCACTTTCCCGCCCATGTTAATTCATAAAAGCACAGGATTATTTGTGCAAACTCATAAGTATATTGCTTTAATGCAGAGGGCCCGTTTTGAACATAGGTATTTGGTAAGTGTTTTCTTAAACTGAATAGTTGAATCAAGATCATCAAAATTCTAGTAATAAGGAAGTAAACCAATGAAATAGCCTATAATAGACAATTTCTGATCGGCATTCATATAGGGCGGTTATATGACACTATTAAAAAAAAAAAAGAGAAACACCAGGATGAAAATAATAGTTTTGTAAGCTGCATTCCTGGTCAAACATTTGGCATTGTAACATGTTTCCCTGAGGAAGCAGTCTCTGTGTACAGCTGTGCATTCCTGATGCAGGTGTGTTAGCTTGAATCTGCTGGCTAGCCACCGGACAGATTTTTGATGGGATCACCCACTGTTATTATACTGAAAGATAGAGTGGTCTATTTACTGTTAATAAATTTAGTTGTCCTCATCATCTCCCTGGCCAGTCTTATACTCAGGTTCAAGTGCTAGGGGCAGATGTATTCTCTGGGAAGTTTTCCAAATTAATCTTTAAAAAAGTTAGGCCATAAACACGAGTCTCACTGAGCGGGATCCTTCTGTCTATAACAAAAGCCTCCAGCTGTACTGAAAATGAGCTTGGGGTACACATTATTAAAAGGGAGGTAAGATAGGTAAAAGTATAATTTTAGATTGAGAAGTCCTCAAATATTTGTCAAATCCCAGTCAAAGAAAGAAATTCTTCATTTATTTAGCTGTGTTATCATAGTATTACCAATTGCATTTTCATCATTAGCTGGCCCCCATTACCTTCCTCACTCCACTTTTTAGATTTTCTTTCACTTGTAAAGTACAGAGTAACCTTTGGAGCGTCAATATCTGATTTGGCAGACTTATTTCATAACTCTCTTTAAGTTATAGAAGAGTTACCCATGTATATCCAAGGAGGAAGGTTCCTCATTGGTTTCTTATGCTGATGAAATCACATTTCTAGACCCCTCTCTTTCCTCTCAAAAAATATTACTCAATTGACTGATACAGTTTAATTTGTAAATCCATCAACTTTTTTTGGTGCTGTATGGGCACAACCTTAGAAAGATATAGGGTAGATAATATGCTAAAAGGATACATGAGAATGAAGATGGAGAGGAGATTCAGAATGGTGGATAAGGACACCTGTATTAACTGAAATTCACCAGAAATACTAAAAGTTTTTGTGTTTGTTTTAAGTTACAGGTTTTTTTTAAATATAGCATCTTGAATAATTAATCATTACTGACTAATAGTTAGTATTAGGTAGTTATGTGGCACAATAAATAGAGCATTGAGTCTGGAGTCAGGAAGATTTGAGTTAAAATATGACCTCAGATACTTAATAGCTGTGTGATCCTGGGCAAGACACTTAACCTATATCTGCCTCAGTTTCCTTACTTGCAAAATGGGGATAATAAAAGCTACTACCTGCCAGGGCTGTTATGAGGATAAATGAGATATTTGTAAGGTACTTAACACAGTACCTGGCACATAGCGGGAGCTTAACAAATGCTTATTTCTTATTATTTGTTGTATCTCCTGTATTTCATCAGGCTCTTAAAGAAATCTGGGGGAGGTAATACTTAGGAAGGCAAAATAAAACTTTTTATTCTTTCTATGACAATTTCTTAAGACACGTTGGTGAAGTTCTATTCATGCTGTAAAGAGTTCTTTTAAGTGTTTGACACACACATGTGTATATACATATACACTAATATATATATACACATATGTATATATGCACAAATACATATGGGTTATATATGTGTCTATATTTTTAATCTTTGATGGATCAGTTATTTTATTGATAAGGAAACTTCCTTTAATAGTATATGTTAAAACCCATACAGTGTGATTTGTGTAGATCCTCTGGTTATTCCTCCACAGGGGGTCTACCCAATGTTCTCAAAATTATCAAAGGTAAAAAGGATTGAAAAAGAGAATATTACAGTTATTATTTTTATTGAAACTTTCTTTCCCCAAACCTGCTTTGCTCATTGCAGTGAACTTACTAAAATATGAATTCCAATATTAATTATTTCTCATGATACCCATTGGGGACCACTGATTAAAGTTCTACAGTCTTTCAGAGTTGTTTTCCTCTACATTATTGTGATTATAGTGTAAATTGTTTTACTGCTTCTATTCATTTCACTCTGACTATTCAAATCTTCCCAGATATGATAGGACCAATATCTCCCAGGGTTTCCCACTTCACCTCCACAATTTGGGTTAGGTTAATTTTACCTAAAGCTAGTCTCCTCCTTCCCTGTACTTAATTAGCCCCGGAACTTCCACTGAGGCAGCCTTCCTAGTCATCTTTGGGCATAAAATCCCACAAATGGGAAGTTGAGACCCTTTAGACTTTTTTTTGAATGAAAAAAGCATTTATTGAGTTGTTATTATGTGCAAAACACTGTGCTAAGCACAGAGAATACAAATAGGAATTTGTACAAATAGTCCTTGCCCTCAACCAGCTCATATTTTAATGGAGGAGATAACCCATACAGAAAGTTTCAGCTTCAAGTCAGATGGGACATTCTCCTCATCCTTAGTGTTCAGCAGCAAAGCAGATGTAAATAGTTCTTCTTTAATGTCATTTCCACTAATAAAATCATATCAATTTCTGACATTGAACCATTTGAGGGTGCCCACCATCTCCTGAAAGAGCCTGTTCCATTTTTGATGCAGCTCTGATTCTTCAGTAAGATTTTTTTCCCTGAGGCAGCTAGGTGGTGCAGTGGATAGAACACCCGCCCTGGAGTCAGGAGGACCTGAGTTCAAATCTGTCCTCAGACACTTACTAGCTGTGTGATCCTGGGCAAGTCATTTAACCACAATTGCCCTAAAAAAAGAAAGAAGATTTTTCCTGACACATTCCTAATTCTGCTGTCTGGGTCCAAATCAAACAAAGGCTAATAATCCTTCTTCTCCCTTCGGATACTTGCAGGTATCATGTCTACTCTTCTCCAGACTAAGTATCCCCAGTCCATTCAGTTATATAGCATAAAGAATGTTGGCTCCAGTGTCAGAGGACTTGTGTTCAAATTTCTCCTCTGAAGCTTAGTACCTCTATGATCTTAGGCAAACCATTTAACCTCCCTGAGCCTTGTTTTTCTTATCTATAAACTGAAGGTTTGGACTTGATGGCCTCTAATATCCTTTCAGCTCTGTGCCTAGATCTATGATTCTGTGAGAGGGTCCAGGACGGTCAGATGTGGTGGTTCACACCTTTAGCCCAGCTCCCGGGGAGGCTGATATTGGAGAAACTCTTGAGTTCAGAGCTAAAGCCAATGTAGGCTTGGCAGTTTTCCTGAGGCTACATGAATCACCACATCCTACCCTACCCTACCCATTTCCTTGAATAGGTGTGGGGAGCTACATTTACCTGAGTTATGCTTCTCTATCCTTATTATGCTTTCTATGGTATGGCTAAGTAAGTTAACTACCGAATGAACTCATATTGTGCCTTATATTGTCCTTACCTGGAATCTGAAATGACAATGGCAGCCTAAGTCTTCAGCATTTGGTGTCATTGACAATTGGATTAATCTGGCTAATGCCATGATTAAGTTGGAGAAAGGTGTGATTGCAAGTGGTACTGTGGCACATGACCTTTCCATGGTGCATGTTGATTCCTCTCAATGGAACACGGAGTAGACTTCTACTTGTCCCATGTAAACGAAGGGCACTCTGATGATGAGGATAGGGACCACAACTAGGAACCTGTGAGCCTGGGGTTGGAACTGTTGTCTCTGTCCCAGAGGTTTTGGTATATCCTACTGAAATCAGAGCCATAAGATAGGAGAATAAAAATGGAAATGAGGAAGAGATTTGTGAACTCTCATTGTGATGAGAAAACTCCAGGCTTTTGGTGTTATATTTTCTACATTTCCTCCACTGAGGGAGCACATTGGACCAGCTTTTATGACCAAGGAGCTGGGGAGGTTAAGGGAAGCTGAACAACAACCTGGTAAATTGGGGGAACAAAGGTTCCTGACAGCATGGTCCAACTGAGCCAGTGCAGAGGCCATCTCTGTAGCAGAGTTCCATAGACTTGGGGAGTTCTCTGAGGATTCACCTTTACAGGAGAAGTCAAGACAGCAGAGTTGCAAGAAGTACACCTTAGCTCTTCAATACATCCACTCTACAAAGATCTAGAAAATGCACCAGACCAGATCCTGAATAGGAAATCCAAGAAAAAAAATTACCATGAGTCATATTTCCAGCCTAAGTCAGCATAGGGAAGCAGATAGAGTTGTATGGACACTGACAATAGGGTCTGGCTGGGGGCACATTGACACAGCATTCTAGTACACAGAAACCGAGAAAAAACTGTGGTTGTATAAAAAGACAAGAAGAGAAAGGTACCAGACCCATACAGGAAGATCCTGACCTTGTGTGGACTGCAGGAAAAGATACCAACTAGAAGTTTTGTCATTCACGATACAGTTCCAGGTCATTGGTTGAGGGAAGAATGAGGAGAGGACCTGTACCTATAGATGTCATTATGAAGTGAGGAGCAGTCTCTGGTCCCAAGACGTATACTGGGTGAGGAACAAGTTCAGAGACAAATAGCTGTGCAGGTTTGACTTTAATAGCAGGGCAACAGTCTTGGTTCTAGTTTATGTTGATGTTCAGTCTTTTCAATCGTGCCCAGCTCTTCATGACCCCATTTGGGGTTTTCTTGGCAAAGGTACTGGAGTGATTTGCCATTTCCTTCTCCAACTCATTTTCCAGTTGAGGAAACTGGGGCAATAGGGTTAAGTGACTTGCTCAGGGTCACACAGATAATAAGTGTCTGAGGCCAGATTTGAACTCAGAAAGATTAGTCTTCCTGACTCTAGGCCTGGCACTCTATCCATTGTGCCACCTTTCTGCCCACTTCTAGCCCAGTGGAAAAACCAGGGCAGGAATGCCAGACCAAATAGCACCCTATAGTTCCAGCACTCCAAATTTATAAAACTTTCTAGCTGTCTGCTAGTGGCAGAGCACAGTAACAATTTACAAGAATTTTGAACCAGGGACAGGGCAACAGCAGTATAGTTAAAACCTGAACCCAGCTCAGGAACTGACAGAGTTCAGACCAGGACAGCAGTGATAAAACTTTGCCCTGGATCAGACCACTGTGAGAAGGCTGAAAACTAGCAGTCCCCTAGCATGATAGGTTCCTGAGAACCTGGAATAGCATACTACTCAGTATCCCAGGAAAGCAACAGAAGAACCCAAGAGGTCAAAAGCTTGCTCCAGACATTCTCCCCAGAAATGTGTAATTTGTGATGTTATTTTTATAGCACAGTAGTGTTCCATTACATTCATATGCCACAATTTATTCAACTTCCCCCAATTGATGGACACCCATCTTGTTTCTAATTCTTTGCTACAACAAAAAGTACTACTTAAAATGTTATTGTGCACGTGGTTCCTTTCCCTTTGTCTTTAGCTTCTTTAGGAGTGTATATACTGATATGTAGTGTTACCTACTTCCTTTTCAACTCTGGGTCCATTTCACTGTCTATCTGTACTGTCTGTCTCAGATATACATACAGATTAATAAGGTCTATATGTTCATTACAAATGCATGTTGAAATCTGGCAATAGATGTTCTTCATCATTTGGTCTACGTGAGTGGTCAGGCCTAACTCCTTCAAATGACCTCAGATCTCTTCCAGGAGGCTCTGTAATATTCTGGAGCTTGAAGCAATCAGCACAATGTCACAAATAAGTGCAAATATCTGGAAGATTTCACCATCCACAGATTGTGATAGTCCCAACACAGATTTCTCTATGATTTTCTAGTCTTTGTTTTCCTTAGTTATATTTCTAGCTCCCCTATAAGTGCATTCCTGACCATAATGTTATGGTTCAAGTGTGGTGGTTCCACTGTCATTGATGGAGAAAATAGGGTTTTTTTTCTCACAATTATTTTGACAAATCTTCTCCATTTTTCTTCTGTTTGTTGTCCTCTTTCCATTTTCATCCTTACTTTGTTAGATGTTTTGCCAAACTTTCTTTAAAATGACTTTACCCTCTACTGCTTTACTCTTCATTATGAGCTGGTACTGAGCATAAACATCCATCATTTTTCTTTATGAGATTTCACAAATGAATTTATATTCTAATCTGATGTTACCCTTGGCAGTCATCTCTCTCTATCTGGCAAATGTCAGATATTTGTTGAGTAAGGCTCCTTCTGGGATCTTTTTTCTCCTTATTGTGGCAATTAATTTATATTGGTTTAATGTCTATAAAATATTAAAAATATTACAGATGTCATTTCTGTTATCCATTTCCCACTTATGATAGTCAATTAATTGTTTAAATAGTTCAGGATTAAGCTTTTTGCTTCAATTGTATGCTATATCTTTTTCTCATTATTATGCTTTTTTTTCTTGCTTTTCTTTGTAATCCATATTCTTATACTAGTCTATAAAAATATCCCTGGTAAATTTTTTTTAATTGTACAAGGAATTATAAATGGATTAGGGGATTAGGTCAAGGAAAAAATATCATTTAGATGATGTCAGTTTTTACTTCCAACTTTTTTTTTCTGTGCCTCTTTCCCCATTTAATGTTTCCTTTATTTCTTTTTACATACCTCATGCCTTCTCCTTTTTAAAAACCCAATATTTGAATAGGATTTAAAACAATTTTATACCTCATTGCATGGTTGTATTCAGACACCATGAAGCATTAGAAGCTTTACCCATTTTGGGATGGCTAGGTACAAACTCAGTCTTCCACCATGTTGGTCTATGTCCCATAAATATTTCCAGGGCGGCATTAAAACATACTGCCTTATCCTGGTGGACTATATGTGTGTATGTGGGGCAGTAGGGGAGGTTGACCATGAGAATTCTCCAGTTAACTTGATAATCTTATGTATATGATAGTGAACTTTTGCCTGAGACCTTTTAAGGCACCTCTCTTTATAAAATCTGAACACGTTCCTTTGTATTTTGCTGAAAGGATGAAACACAACTACCCAAAGATTAGTTCATTATTTTGGAGCTGCTTTCTTGTGTCTTCTTTGGTTTAGTTTTCAGTGACTGGGTCTGCTCTCAAGATACTTGACTCACTTGGATGATTGGAAGGCTCTTATTAGAGGGTCCCATCCCTGTTTTGGCCTATAAAGAAGTTGACAGACCATTTTCAGAACCTTTATACCTTTTCTCTGTTTAGAGAATAGACTAGAGCACAAGCATGTCCCTGGATTCTGGAGGGATATGTAAAGCCAGTGTCTGCACTAAATTTTTCTCCTCCCTATCCCTAGGAGCCTGTAATGACTGGGCCTTGGGGCAAAAACACATAGGAGTTATCTGTGCTCACCAACAACTTTCTGGGCACAGGTCAGTAACTAGACACCTGAGAGTGAACTTATTCTGCCCAAAAGGTGGTAGTAGTTAGGTTATGGACAAATATTGAGTTTCTGCAGAGTCTATGGCAGAGGCAAATATGTGGCCCGAGGGCAATTAAAGAAAAATGTTCTTGAACCCTAACCTCTTGCTTTCTTGTTTTCTGGTCAGTAGGGTCCAGAAAACTTAACTTTTTAACCAGAGAAAAGAGATTTCTTGGACAGCAGTAACCTTGGAGATTGCCATGAAATTAACCACAAGTTAGCAAATCCAGGGATCTAGCTCTTTAAAGAGAGAAGGGAAGTTCCTAGGCAGGTTGCCTCTTGGAAGTGGTCCCCACAGAAGCAGCTGGTGGCACAATGGATAGAGTACTGGGACTTAGAGTTAGGAATACTTGGGTTCTTCCTTGAGAGGAATTCTAGTGTGCACTTGAGGTAAGTTTTATATCTGTTTATCTGTTGCTGTGAGTATTTTATACAGTTTGTGTTTTCTGGAGGGTGAGTTTAAGGCCATCTTCTTTTTCATGTGCTTTTATTTCCTTGAATACATGGGAGCTGAGGCCCTTCTTGCTCCAATTTGTGAGAACTTAGACATGAATTATATCTAAGCTCCAGTAAATGATTTTCTGAAATAAATTCTGGATGGAAGCAATTACAAGACAAGGAGATACTGAATTTTTTTAGAATTAGCCCCTCAAACTAAACCCAGTCTATACGTATTCAGATATAGGGAGATTGGGCCACAGAGTACATATAAATCAATGCATTACTACTGGTCTGATTAGTATTAATATTAAATTTCATTTTAAGTGTAGAATAAATGGTTCACTTTGTTAAAGGAATTGCAAGGGTCAGTGATGGGGATGATGGTGGTGAAATCTTTCTGCATCAAGGAGATCTTGGTTTATGCTCCCAAAATAACTCACCTTAAAGGCAAGTCCTGTAATATTTATTTCATATTAAATTATTTCTACACATTTAAAATGCATGTGGCCTAATGGGGCTGATGTTGTATAGGTGACATACAATAGTTGATATTAAAAATAGTATATTGTTGTTCAGTCATTTTTTGAGTCATGTCTGACTCTATGTGACCCCATTTAGGTTTTTCATGGCAGAGATATTGAAGTGGTATGCCATTTCTATCTCAAACTTATTTTACATATGAGAAAACTGAGGCAAACAGGGTTAAGTGATTTGCCCAGGGTCACACAGCTAGTAAGTGTCTAAGGCCAGTTGTAAACTCAGGAAGATTTATCTTTCTGACTCTAGGCCCAGCATTCTATTCACTGTGCCACCTTAAAATGGAAAGTAAGGAAAAGAATGACTTAATAGCACTAAATTTAAGACTGTTTCATATATATGTGTATATATATATTTCATATATACATGTTTAAAATATATACATATATATTTGATGTCCGGCATTTGAATATTTGGCACTGTGACCTGAATTTTTCACTGATTTTTTTTCTTGGAACTTAACCGATTTTTACATTATTTACCCAACTATACTATTAATTTGAATTCACCTTCTGCTTTTAAATGGAAGATAATAACACTTAATGAGGGTATCCCAAAAGTCAGTGCAGTTTAAGGCCTTTACAGCTTAAAATGGCACTAAGATGTGGGACACCCCGTATCTTAGATTTAAAGGGGCTTTTATGAAACCATAAACTAACAAAATGAGAGCAAGTGGAAGGCAGTTTAGGGATCATCTCATACAACTGTATCCTTTGACAGATGAGGAAACCTGAAGCTTAAGTCGAAACATTCTGGAGAATGAAAAATATTTAATTTGGAGTGAGATCTGGCTTGACCCCCAGTTGTGAGGTGTATACATGTGATCTCAGGCATGGTGTGTCACTCCCTCTCTGGGTTTCCTTCCAGTTTTAAAACTCTGTGATCACATGTTAAGTTTGACCAAGCTTCTGTCTTTCCAAGTTAGTGTTTGAGACACTTCATCATTCTACCAGGAGAGTTTAAAAAATTCATTTAGAGCTTTGCTCACGTGAGATAATCAGATCATAGGGTCAGGGATTTAGAACTAGAAGAAATGTCAAAGGGGACATTTTACAGATGAAAAAGTGAGAAAACCCAAGGAAGTTAATGAACTTGTTTCAAGGCCACAAAGGTAGTAAGTATCAGAGGCAAGATTTGAACTACTTGTAGCTACAAAGCTAGTGCTTTTCAAGTACACAATGTTCAGGATAAGTCTGTTTTGAGGATGGAAAACAGAATAGTATATATTTTATTAGATAGGGAAATCCCCTTGGAGCTAGGAAAATTTCATTAAATACAAAACATCAGTGCAAATGAAGAATGTTCTCTCTTATGAGGCTGGATACATTATTGGTCCTGCAGAGAGAAGATTTTTTTTTTTTTTTAGA
Organism: Vombatus ursinus; assembly: GCF_900497805.2. NCBI lineage: Eukaryota > Metazoa > Chordata > Mammalia > Diprotodontia > Vombatidae > Vombatus > Vombatus ursinus. The sequence continues at coordinate 35,958,538 of NW_020954576.1, forward strand.
AACAAGAATGAAGAGTTAATGCAAGTTGGATTTATGCTGAGAGCTCCGTGGCTTTCCATATGATACAAATAATCCAAACATATCAAAATAGCAGCTGTACCATTTTCTAAAATGACATTCTTCTCTACTTCCCCCATTAAGAGAATTAGGTTCATGATTGTTTAGGATTAGATTTGGTAAGTTTTAGTATCTGCATACAAATATAAAACAACCTTAACAGTTTAAGAGTGAGGTTGAAATTGTTCTACCTTATTTTAGTTCTGAATCTAACTAGATGAGAAAATTCATTCATTCAATCAGTCATTCAAAAGACCTATAGTAAATAGTTGGTTTGTTTTTGTCCTTCATTCTCAAAGAGGACCAAAATGGCATCACTGCGTTAGAGTCAAGTTACGGTATGTCTGACTGTGGCTGATCAGACCAGTATAAGCTTGGAAGACTCTACTACAGGTCAGGCACAAGTAATCCATGTGAACATTTGTGGTAGATTCTTTGAGAGCCAATAGATGAAGTGAAAAGGCACAAGACAGGGAGTGTCTTCCAATAGGCTGGGAAACTTGGCCTCACTTCAGCAATTATCTATAAATTATTAAATGAGTTGAGAAGGCAAAGGAATCCCAGAAATTGGATGACTAAGTAGAGTGTGGTATGGGAAAAAGTCTTTACATTTGATGACAAAAAATCCTTTACCTAATCTCCTAACAATGGAAATGAAATTTAACAAGAAGGGCTACTTGTACATGTAAATATTTTATATTTTCATTTTTTAAAGTATCCATTATTACACATGAGAAATTATCTTACTTTATTAGAAAATGTTATAGGGAAAATGAGGGAGTAGGAGAAGAATAATCCCTCTTCATCTTTGTTTTTTTTTTCTTTAGAAGTAACATAAAACTATTCCCTTGACTTAGTTATTAGGGATAATAGATTCCAATAATAGGGATACATTGAGAATACTTAGATCATATTTAGTCTTTTTGATGAACAGACCCCAAATACTTGTATTTCTTTTAACCCTTCTCTCAAAAGTGGGAGAAATATTTACTTTAGGGAAGAAAAAGAAACAATAGATGAAAGTATGAATTTTTTTTAACTCTCCCTCCTTCCACCCCTCTGCCATTTAAGTCAGAAACTATAATGTCTTTCTTAAATTGACCAGTCTGCTTATGTGATGAATAAGTACTTTGACCTATACAATTGTGTTCATTAGTTCTTTGTTTAGAATCTCTGTTTATTCTATCCATATTCATTAGATTTATGTATCATGTTCTAGCCTAGGTTTTTCTAGTTTTAAATTTTAAGCTCTAGGGAATGGAACCAATTTCTACATGTAATGAGTAGCACAGAGAAATAGACAAAAATGCCTAAGTGCTTTTTGGCGATGATATGTAATCAACTGAATGTAGTCAACAGAAATCCTCATTGTGCTTTAGTCTTTAGCCCATAATTCATCTTATGGATTATCTTCCAAGTAATAGTTAAAATGAACTTTAGGGATATATTCCTATCCTGTTTGAGCATACCTGTATACCAACATCTAATTTCTTATCTTGATGTCTATAATATGTGTGTATTTGTGTGTAAATAATAATAGTTAACATTTATATAGTGCTTTAAGTTTTACAGGGTGCTTTACATTTATAAGCTCATCTGATCCTCACAATAAACCTGTGACATTGGTGTTATTATTAACCCCATTTTACAGATGAGGAAATAGACTGAGAGAGGCTAAGTGACTTGCCTGGGGTCACACAGCTAAGTGTAAGGGGTAGGATTCAAGTTCAGTTCTTCTTGACTCCAAACCCAGCACTCTATCTGCTGTGACATCTAGATAAATTCCAAAAGGACATGTAAGAATATGCTTTGATGTAACCAAGTAACTAAGGTATAACATAATATTGGAACATTGAAGAAAGGCAGACCATATAATTTTGTCTAATTACATTTTCCCCTCCTTGATTATTTGAGTTCTTATGCTAAAACATGGAGGGTAATGGGATGTAGTAGAACCTCATTAGATTTGGCAAGCAAAGAACCTGGGTTTGACTCCTGACCCTGCCATTTATAAACTCTATGACTTTAGATAATTCACTTAAATTTTCTGGGCTTTCGATTCCCCATCTATTAAATGAGAGGCTTGAACTATCTGACTGCTAAAGTTCCATCCAATTCTGATACTATGAGCGTATATAGGGAGAGCAAGAGATGGGCAGCCTACAGGTTCTACTGGAGCCTTGACATACAATTTCAAGAATCCTAATGCATCAGAGGGCACCCCTATGGGAGCTATGGGAGGATGAAGACCACATGCCTTTAGAGGGAGGAGCTACATTGATGACATCTTAGAACCATTTCAGTTTCAAAGCATGTTCAAGTATGTCCTTATTTATAAAAATGTTTGTTTTTGGTTTTGGCTAGGCAATAGGGTGAAGTGACTTGCCCAGGGTGACACAGCTAGTAAGTGTCAAGTATCTGAGGCTGGATTTGAAGTCAGGTCCTCCTGACTCCAGGGCCAGTATGCTATCCACTGAACCACTAGCTGCCCTCTCAAGTATGCCTTTAGATTGTACTTTGGGGGATTTTATGCTTGAATGCACAAAACAATTATTTGAATTGATGACTTTTACTCCTGTTTCTTTTTACCCAAAGTTTTATACCTTTATGCTATTGCTGCAGTGGGTAGGTTCAATGAAAAGGCAAGCTGTTATGTGCATACACCATTCCTTCAGTTTCTCAGAGCCACTCTGGAATCTAGTCCTAGTTTTTAAAATGATTTCTGGGTTTCATCTTGAACAAGACATTTTTCTTTCTTCCTTCCTAATCCCAAGAAACCAGAAAATAAGGAAAGGGTAGCCAGAATAAAAGAAACAGGAGGGAAACCAGCACAACAAAGTGAATAGTATTTCTTGATGAACAACAACAAAAAAATCTTGAAACATTTTCTAACTTACTCAACAGGGACTCATGCAGCCAGTAAGCTGGGCTGACATTGACCTTGCCAGTATTTCTGAGGTAATACTTCCAGTAGAATGAACTGTTTTTGTTAGGCACTAACATTCTTTATATCAGCTTTCTAGCATCTGCTTTTCCATTTCTTTTTTTAATCATAAAAAGATTTATTGTTGCCAACACCAAAAAAAAAAAAATAAAAAAGGAAATCTACACTTTACTTGACTGCTCTATGAAATCTCATATTTACCTATTTCAATTCTAAGGGTCCTTTAGTTTTGGTCTTTCTCATGGTGTCTGTTTTAGAATTTTTTCAAAGACAATATTACAAACAACTGTTGCCAATTCTTAGTGGAATTTTGCATCAATAGAAAAAATTAATTTTAATTTCTTTGCATTCAGAATTTCTTAATTTGTAATAAAATAATAATACCAATAAAATAGCTAGAATTTATATAGCGCTTTAAGGTTTGTTTGCAAAACACTTTCCCCTTATCTCATTTGAGCCTCAAAACAACCCTTGAAGGAATTGCTATTATTATCCTCAATTTACAGATGAAGAAACTGAGATCAAGAATAAGTTGTTCAGGGGCAGCTAGGTGGCACAGTGGATAGAGCACTGGCCCTGGATTTAGGAGGACCTGAGTTCAAATGTGACCTTAGACACATAACACTAGCTGTGTAACCCTAGGCAAGTCACTTAATCACATTGCCTAGCCAAAAAAAAATAAGTTGTTCAGAGTCATACACCTTGTAAGTATAAAGACTGGATATGACATCAGGTTTTGCTGACTCAAGAGTTCCACAATCTAGCCATCGTACTGTACTGCTGCCAAAACAAGAGAATATATGATTTTGGAAGTTGCAAAATTCAGATAACTCCTGTTGAATTGCCCAGGTTTTTAATATGTATTAAGGGAAATTTTTTTATTAGCAGTCTTCTTAAAAGTGAAGAAAGACTGACAGTTGTTTTTTTATAACAAATAGAACGATTAATAATTAAAGTAACTGACATTTACGTAGGACTTTAAAGGTTGCAAAGTGCCTTACATAACTAATTTCATTTGATCCTTGGACCAACCCTGTTAAGTAGATGTTATTCCCCATTTTAACAGATGAGGAAAATGAGGCTAAGAGAGGTTTCATGACTTCCTTTCATCACAGAGATCGTGTCTGAAGTACAATTGGAATTCAGGTTTTCCTGATTCTAAGACAAGAACTCAAAAATGCGCTAAAGTAGGCTCATAGACCCAGAGGTAGAAGGAATCTTCAAGCCCATAAAATCTAATCCTCTCATTTCATAAGTGAGAAAATTAACCAGAGGAGTCAGCGACTTGCACCCATGTCATATAAATAGCAGAGTATTTTAACTTGGGAGCTGGGAGTTACTTAATAGTTGGGATGGTAATGTTTATATTGGTATTGCCGGTGCCTGGCAGAGACTAGATGCTTAAATGCTTGTTGATTGATTAGTAGAGATCTATAAAGGGGCACTAGAGATGGTGGTAGTCTTTTGGCAAGAGAAGCTTTAGAAGTGAATGGTTTTTAATATAGGAGGAACATTTAAAGATAAAGGAATGTTAGATATCTAATTCTGTTGATAAAATAAGAGAAAGCCAAAATGAAGGTATGCTGGGTAAAAAGACGAATTCCCTGAGAGTGAAGATTTTTAATGCACTGGATTGGGGTGCTGAATGTCTTTGGAAGTATTAAAATACAGGATAGATTATTAGTCTATTTAATTTCTAACCTAATTATGTGATTTGACTTCTTGGAGTTATGTGTCAGTATTCATAGTTGGAGGGACTATTATGATGAAGATGAAAAATTCTGTTCCATATTACTACAAGTAACTCTTAGTAGTTATGAAAGTGTCTCCCATGTCTTAGATACCAGTTTCTTGGGCCTGTTGCCATTGCATTTTAATGATGATGAATATTTCAATATAGTTTTATCAGCACAGCATTATGGCTTATTGCAGTAGGTTTAAGATGACAGTAATAATAAACATACACAATACAATAAAAGTACTTTTAATCTTGAAAGTGCTTTATAAACAGCCCTGATAAGTGTTACAGATATATTAACTGCCTGCAATAAGATTGAATCCTTTTTCAAGGTCAAAGAAGGTATTGGTGTTGGTATTCTAGTTTCAACTTTGACTCACAGTTTAAGGTTTGAATCTTTGAATTATGGTACTTCCTAAAACAAAAGTTGACACAAATACTCAACTGATCTATTGTAATCCTCTGCCACATTTTCTTAAGCCTGTATATCTCACCTTTCATTTTAAAAATACCAAGATATTTAAGTGTCAAAATAGTTACAGAGCAGCTAAGTGGGGCAGTGGATAAAGAACAAAATTTGGAGTCAGGAAGACTTGAGTTGGAATCCTACCTCAGAGACTAACTGCATGACCTTGGGCAAGTCACTTAACCTCTATGTGCCTCAATTTCTTCTTTTGTAAAAATGGAATAATATAGTGTCTATCTCCCATAGTTTCTGTGAGGATCAAATGAATTAGCATATGTAAAGCACTTTTCAAATATTAAAGTGCCATATAAGTACCAGGTATATGAAAAACATTCATAGATAAAACTGTGAAAGGGTCGACAGATGGAGCACATTTGTCACAATCTGTGATAATTTTAGGCAGCTAGGTCACAAAGTGGATAGAGTGCTGCACCTGAAGTCAGGAAGACTCATCTTCTTGAGTTCAAATCTATCCTGAGACATTTCCTAGCTGTGTCACCATGGACAAGTCACTTAACCCTGTTTGCCTCAGTTCCTCATTTGTAAAATGAGCTGGAGAAGGAAATGGCAAACCACTCCAGTATCTTTGCCAAGAAAACCCCCAAATGGGATAATGAAGAGTGGGACATGACTGAAAACGACTGAACCACAACAATTATGATAATCCATTGCCACCACTAGTGACAAAGGAACCATAAAACATAAAGGAGTAGAAATCATACCTAAGAAGAGAAAGTAGGTGTCTCTTGATGAATGTCAAAATACTGCAAGCAGCCAGAAAGAAATAATTTAAATATCATAGAACCACAGTCAAGATTACACAGGACCTTGCAGCTTCTACATTAAAAGACTGTAGGGTATGGAATATATTCCGTAAGGCAAAGGAGCTAGGATTACAACCAAGGATCAACTACCCAGCAAAAATGAGTATGATCTTTCAGGGGAGGAGATGGATATTCAAAGAAATAGGGGACTTCCAAGCCTTCCTGATAAAAGGACCAGAGGTCAAGAGAAAATTTGATCTTTAAATACAAGACTCAAGAGAGACATAAAAAGGTAAACGGGACAGAAAGAAACAACGTATTATTAATAAGGGCAAACTATTTGCATCTCTACAAGGGAAGATGACCCTTGTAACCCTCGAGAACTGTATTGTTATTACATCATGTTAAAGGGGTACACATGAAGGAGGTGGGTATAAATTGACTTTGATGTAATGATTAAAAAAATCTAATCAAGTGGGTTAAATAGATCCAAGTAAGTGGATTAATCTGATCTAACTAAGAAAATGTACTGAGAGAAAAGGAAAGGAGGAGGCAGACAAGGGTAAATTACATTACAGGAAAAGGCACAAAAACCTATTACAGAGGGAAAGAAGGGAGGGAGATGAGCATTGTTTGAACCTTATTCTCATCAGATTTAGCTCAAGAAGGGAATAACATAATCAGTTAGGTACTAATATTGATAGACTTAACCCTTCTCAGCAATACAAGGATCTAAGACATCTCTATCTCATGACGGAAAATGCTCTCCACATCCAAAGAAAGAACTATGGAGTTTGAATGCAGATCGTGAAGCATACTATTTGCTATTTTTTTTCTTCTGTTGTGTTTTGTTTCCTCTGTCTGATGGTTCCTCTTATTGGTTCTAATTCTTACTTACAATATCACTAATGTGAAAATGTTTAATAGGAATGTATATGTACAGCCTATATCAGATTGTACGCCGTCTTGGGAAGGGAGATGGGGATGGAGGGGGAGAAAAATTTAAAACTCAAAAGCATATGGAAGTGATTGTTGATAAATCAAAATCAATTAATTTTAAAAGAAAAACTATGGAATTGGAATAAAATTTAAAAAATTTAAAAAAAGAGGAAGTAGGGAAGAACAACTGGATTTGAACAGATGTGCACTAAAGGAAGCCTGCTGCAGATATTAACATATATTACAGACAGGTGGCAATGCCAATATTAAAAAAAAGTCAAAGACAGTATTATTTAAAAAAGACAATTGAGAGAAAATTACTAATACTCCATGCCTACTTTCTCATCTTTGTTCAATCTTTGGGAGAATAATCTATGTACATACATAGAATAATTTTGATTAAACTATAAGGAACAGAAAGGCCTTTGTGAAGGATTCTTTGCGAAGGACCACATCCTAATAATTACATAGTTAATTGAAAGATGTAGTAAATACAAGATTCCACTGTGTTGATTTTTTGCTCCTTACCAAAAAAAAAAAAAAAGATTCTGAGGGCAAAACATGACCTTAAACACTTTCTGCCAATAAGAAGTCTTTAATGCATATATTAAAATCACATAAGACCCTCTGATAAGTGCAACCTAAGGGATAACTGTGTTCATTGACCCTTGGATTATTAATGTCAAGTGAAACATAAAGGAGAAAGATGTAGTGCTTGTGAAAGTTCTTCTCCACTCTCATGAAGGTTGTCTTCCACAAAGTCCAAACAGAATAGACATTCCCTATAAGGTGGTGAAGTCTTCTTCCTGTTTGTATATGGTGTTGAGTCCCCTCAGTCAGCATGATGATTACCTTAAGGAGATAAACCTGACAATCCATACAGGAAAAACTAAATGGATGGGAAATAATCTATCATCCAAACTAATTTGGCATCAAGTCCATTGATTTTGTATATGAATACATATATCTGAGACAAACAATGAAGACGGATAATGAGTTGGGCCTCAGAATTGAATAATAAAAAAAAATTGGTTGCCTCAGTTTTCCCAAATGTAAAATGGAGATAACAGTTCCTGTCTCACAGTGTTGTTATGAGGCTGGAATAAGATAACATTTGTGAAGTGCTTAACACAGTCCCTGGCACATAATAGGCACTTAATAAATGCTTGTACCTTCCCTCCCTGCTCAAAAATTCGTATCAACTCCATATTACCCATAGGATAAAATACAAGCTCTTGTTAGGCCTAATTTAAAAGCTTTCACAATCAGAGTCCAATCCACCTTTCCAGGCTCATACACACTATTCTCTTTCAGATACTCTATATTTTATCCAAACTGGACTAGTCACTGCTGCTCACGTACAGTATTCCATCTTGTGGCTCCATGCCTTTCTTTAGACTGTCTTCCATGTCTATAATGTATTTCCCTCTTCACCTTTGCCTTGTAGGATATCTAGCTTTTTTTTAAATCAATGTTCATCTCAAATACTATTTTCTATCTGAAATATTCCTGAAATTGCCAGCTGCTACTGCCTCTCTGCCCCTAAAATAATTGTACATTTCATATTTACTTATGTTTATATAGTTGTTTCCTCCCTGTAGAATGTAACCTGTTTGAAGGTAGAAATGGTTTTGTTTTTATTTTGTATTACTATTGCTTGAGGATACAGTTTGGCATACTGTATACAGAGGTAGCCTCTGAATCAGGAAGGCTTGGTGTCAGGTTCAGCCTCTGAGACATACTGAATGTGTGACCTTGGACATGTTACTCAACCTTTCAGTGCTCCAGGCAATTCTGTAAGACTATAAGGTGCGAAGAAATTGCTAAGCTGCATTGGTAGAGGAAGTTTCCATATCTGAGAATTTTCTACATCTGTTAAATCATGGGACTATTCACCTTTCTCTATCCCATCCCTATTTTCCTATCATTATGCCTGATACACAATAGGGCTTAATTAATGATTATTGATTGGCCCTTTCCATCAAACAGTGTTCTTATTGATCTTATATTGCCTCAACATATATGTACACATGCAAATGTATGGAGATAAAAGTGCATATATAATAGCCACACATATGGTATACACATGATACCCATAGACAATATATGACACACATATCACACACATGATATATGTGTCTATGTACATAGAAATATATTCATGCATGCATATATTTATTTATATACTATGAAACTATATAGGTACATCAAAAGTAGTTCAGTGAAATCTATAAATGAATCAACAAGCATAAATTAAGGCCTTTTATGTTCTAGGCTCTGTATCTATATCTATTAGGATGTCAATATAAATAGATAAAAATATCCATCTATCTACATGTATATTTATGCCTATACATGTCTTCTTATTTAGGTGGCATATCCTTTGTACTTTTTCATGACATATAGTGTAAACTGCTGGTCTAAACATAATTATGGCAGAACTTCTTTCCACTTTTCCTAGAAGTTCTCTGTTGTAGTGAAAGTCCTTCTAACCTTAATTTTCTATTATTGGATTTACCCAATACTAGCTACTACTTTAAATTACTGTTCCATTGATTTACTCTTCTGTCATTTTAGCCAATTCCAACAACATATTTGTGTACCTGTCTTTATGAAGTCTACCCAACATTGGCTATTTACATTTTTGTCATCTTAGCCATCTTCTAGGTTTGAGGTGAAACCTCAGAGTAATTTTGATTCACATTTCTTTTTCTACTAGTGATTTGTACTTCCCTTTCCTATGGTTAATGGTTAGATGTTTTTCTTTTCAAAGTAATTTGTTCATATCTTTTAACTACATTAGAGAATGGCTTTTGGTCTTAAATATTTGTGTTCCTTTATATTTTGACTATGAGACTCTTTACTGAAGAATATGGTATAAATATTTTTTTTCTCAGTTGACAGTTTCCTTTCTTATGCTGGTTGGGTTGATTTTATTTGTGCAAAAATTTTCCTATTACATGTGTGTCAATCAACATATATTAGTCAATAAAATAATAGTAAATAAACATTTATTAAGCACTTAATAGTGCCAGGCACTTTGCTAAGCACTGGGGCTACAAACAAAGGCATAAAATAGTCTTAATTTCAAGAGCTTACTGTCTAATGATACAACATGTAAATAATGAGAGACATACAAGATATATACATAGTAGATAGAAGGTAAGCTTAGATGGAAAGCACTAGCAATTGGGGGGTGGGGGTGGGGCAGTAAGTACTACAGGTGGGATTTGACCTGCATCTTGAAGGAAAGCAAAGAAACTGAGCCAGAAGAGCAGGTTTGGGAGACATCCATTGCAAAGGCAGAGACAGGAGAATGAAAGGTTGAATTCAAGGAAGGCCAAATAGGTCAGATTGCTGGACTATAGAGTACATGGAGGGCAGTAACATTTAAGAAGATTGGAAAGGCAGGAAAGGACAAAGTTATGAAGATCTTTGTATGAAAAACAGATGAGTTTATAGTTGATGTTGTGGAGATAACAGAGCCATTGGACTTCATTGAACAGGAGGGTGACATGGTCAGAATTAATCACTGTGGCAGCCGGTTTGGAGTGGGGTAAGAATTGATGTATGGTGATGAATTAGAAAGCTATTGAAACAATCTCTTTGAAAGGTGATGAGCTACTGAACTAGATTGTAGCTATGGAAGTGGAGAAAAGGGAAGTTAGGTGTTGAAATTTGGTAGAAATTTGGCTACAGGATTAACTATGTAGGGTGAGTGATAATGAGTCAAGGATGGGACTGAGGTTGTGAATGTGAAAGACGGGGTGGTGCTAGTAGGGAAGTTCATTGTGGGGGGAGGGTTTGGGGAGGAAGATAATTTACATGTTGAATTTGGGATTCCTATGGGACATTCTTTTTGAGATGTCCAAAATGCATTTGACCATGAGTCATTGTAGCTCAGGACAAAGGCCTGGGTTGGATATTTGGATCTTGGATTCATCTGCATAGGGATGATAGTTGAAGTCACAGTTGCTGATGGGATCACCAATTGAATAGAGTAGAGTGAAAAGAGAAGAGGATACAGAACAAAGCTTGAGTCTGACAGACAGTGCAGTTTTCCACAGCTCAACGAGAATATAATATAATTATAGAAGGAACAGAGAATTGAAATGAAAAGGACCAGAAGGATATATGTGAGGGAGAAAATGGTGGGAAGTTACTATGTGTAAAGGTAGATGAAAGGGATGAGGACTCAAACCTGGAAAAGCAAGGCTGAAGACACAAGAGCAGGATGTATAATATCATGAAGTTTTTTGACCTGTTCACTTAATCTTGAAACAATAGAATGAAGGGGTACCCATTCAAATTTAGTTTATTTTAAATTAACTTTAAAACAGGCACAAGGCAGAGCTGTTTCACATAGAAGGTGTTAAAAAACTACCAAAGAATTTACTCCAGAAATTGATCACCAATTTTATGGCATTCCAACCCAAACTATCAAGGCTATAGTTTATGGGAGAATGATGGGAACTAGAGTAGTGGGCTGGTGAGCAGATTGTCATAACTTATTTAATTTCTTCTCTGCTTGTTTCTGTTTTTTTTTTGTTGTATAGTTTGGGGACATCTTTCTTGTTGATTTCATCTAGTAAGGGAGGGCACTGACCTTAGATAACCTCACTCCACCATCTTCCAAAAGTTCTCAGGGATTGAGGAAACACACAATCATAAAAAGAGATGGGCTTGTCACATGACAACAGCAAACAAGGACAGATAGACAGGATGAGTACTTCCATTGGTAGTAATGAACTATAAAAAGTCTTTGGAGATGGCCAATAGGATGTTGGTTGAATTCTAAGAGAAGAGATCTATTTATCTATCTGGACAAGCATTGCACAGGATGAAATTGCACTTGGATGGATTTGTGAGCTGGACTAATGGAGGGTAATACTCACCTTGAAATCACAAAACAGTATCATATAATCTGTGTGCAAAAGTAAACGTCTTTATTGGACTCAAATACAGAGAAGCACAAAAAATAATTCACTATATTTAGCAAATGTTTATAAAATTTCCAGAATAATGAATTATACTCTGAAAAATTCAGCCATCTATTTGTTTAGCCTGCTCAGTACTAAACAATTTCTTTAACAAATTTTTGACAAGAATGGTCTAATTTTTCTCATACTGAATTGACTAAATTTAGTATCTTGTAGACACAGCCTCAGTGCAAATACCGTCGGGGTCTTTAAATTAAAGTCAACACCTGAGTGAAATTGATTTCCAACAAATGTTATGGAACATAGAGAAATGCATCTTGCATTAGACTACGCTAATAGCAAGAAATCCTCTATAAAATTTCTTTAAACTACTTTCCCTATTCTACAATATCTGGTTCCTTTGGGCTTCATTCATATTGTAATTTTTTTGAAAGAAGAAAGACCACTGGTTTGTCTGTTTAGAAGATATATTATCACAATAAAGCAATTTTCTCTGTAAAAATGTGAACTGCACACTTGAATATACAGCTGACCAATTTCAACTTTGATACCATTGTACTGCTGTGATATATTTTTCATAGCTTGTGTGATTGTGTTGTTATATTATTGAGTTTAAATTAGTACAACATTTTGCTGAAAACTGATTCTATCCTGTAACCATACAAATTCAGCAGTCAAAAAAAAATACCATTAGAGGAAATATAATTAATAGTTGTGAAATCAATTTGAGGATCACTGAAAATGTGTTGAAGAGGAGGCATCAGGTGGCACCCTGCATCTGATGTTGCTGTTCAGTTTGTAGAATGGTGCAAATGAAAAATTCAATTTGGGGAGCTGCTAATGCCTCTTTGGAAAGTTTAGGGAAAATATCTGATATTGAGATGTTTCTGTTTATTTTAAAATTGTGATAGTATCCTCATAATGTGGGTGAGTACAGGTTAACGCATTTAAAGGTAAAATAATCCAAACTCAAATCCCCATAAAAGGGGATTTGAGGGTTATTATGAATATGTTCTCTGAAGCCATTGGCCCAGTCTGCTGCTGTGACAAAAAAGGCCAAGAAAATGTGGAGTGTTTTCAAGAAAGGAAAACAAGAAGTAATATTTTCCTTATCTTTCTATGAAATACAATGTGTGTAGCTTAAATGTGATATCCAATTGTTTGCCAGAGTTCAAGGTGAATATGATGCAATTATAGAATGGAAAGAAAATTTGAATTAGAATGACAGAAGGAATAAATATGGAGGAGAGATTGGGAGGATGTTGTATGGGACTAAAAAGATTACAGCTCTTTGATCTGGAAGGGTGAGGGCTGAGAGTAGACAGGAGTGGAAGGTATAATATAATGAACTTTGTGGATAAGGTCAATGTGCCCCTGTTCACTGAATCTTAAATTGCTAGAATGAAGGGGCACCCATTAAAATTTAGTTTAAAATTAAGTTTAGGATAGTTCTAAGGAAGGGCTGCTTCATACAGGAGGTAATAAACCTATGGAATTCATTATTCCAGGAGATAAAAGGGAGGAAATGTAAAAGGATTCAGAATATATTGGAAGAAATTTATGAATGACAAAGCCACAAAAAGCTCCTAGGAGCAGTATCTATGATTTAATTGGTATGAGAAACTTCTGTTGTGGGAACTTCCTTCTCAGATGTAGGAAAGGTAATCTCCTTCCTACCAAAGCATTTCTTTACACTTTTGGACAGATTTAAGTATTAGGAAGTTTTGTGGGTTTTTTTTTTGACCAAGCTGACACCTATTTTTACACCCGCTACTCATTCACTGTTCATAGTTCAGCCTTCTGGGGTTAAGAAGAACAAAACTAAAACAAATAAACCAAAAAAAGAACAAAACTAATTCCTATTCATATGACAGCTCTTTAAAGACTTGAAGATAGCTACCATGCCCTTCCCCTCATCCCCCAGGCTTCTCTTCTGGATAAATATCCCCAGTTATGGTATCTCATCTTCCACATGGCATGACAATGAACTCCTATATCACTATTTTGAGTTCCTAAAAAAAATTGTCTTGATCCATTCAACCCTCCTCACTACCATTTCATATCTCCCCTCCTTTTTTATGCCTTGAGAAGGCAGTCTACAAAAGGAACCTACACTTCCTACTCTTTTCTTAACTCTTTGCTGTCTGGCTTTGCACCTCATTTTTCAACTGAAACTGTTCTCTCTAAAATTACCCATGTGCTCTTAATTGTCAGTTGCCAAATCCAGTGATCTTTTATCAGTCCTCATCCTTGTTGATCTCTTTGTAGCCTTTGTTGATGACCCTCTTCTCCCTGATAGTTTTTTCTCTCTAGATTTTCAAAAGACTACTCTCTACTGATTCTCCTCCTGTGTTAACTATTCCTTCTCAGTCTCCTGGATCCTCAACCAGGTCATATCACCTGTTAACCATGGATGCCCTATAGGGCCTTGTCCTGAGCTCCTCTCTTCCTCTCTACTCCTCTCCCCTCTCCTCTCCAATTCCTCTCCCTCTCCCACTTCTTCTTCCTCTCATCTCCTCTCTTCTTCCTCTATACTATTTCACTTGGTGATCTCATTAGCACTAATGGATTTATGAAGGATTTGGTTATTATCTCTTTGTTGATGATTCTCAAATCTACTGATCTAATCCTAATTTTTATGCTGACCTCCAGGTCTCTTATATTTCCAGTTGCTTATTAGATATCTTGAATCTGATTACCTATTGACATCTTAAACTCAACGTGTCCAAATTCATTGTCCTGTCTCCACAGCCCCCCCACCCCACTTCAAAACTTCCCTATTATTGTTGAGGGCATCACTATCCTTTCAATCCCATAAACACACCCCACCCCCACATCCAATCTGTTGATTGGATTGACAGGCCTGTCAATTTCACCTTTGTAACATCTCTCCAAAATGTTCTCTTCTCTCCTCTCATACTGCTTCCACCCTGTGGTGGTTGCCCCAACTATTACAGTAGCCTGCAATAGTTCTGCCTGCCACAAGTCTCTCTCGACTCCAGCATATCTTCTACTCAGCTGCCTAATTTTTCTAAAACACAGATCTGATCATGTTGCTTCACTAATCAATAAGCTCTAATGGCTCCCTATCACCTATAGGATCAAATATAAAGTCCACTTTTGTTAAAAGCCCTTCATAACTTAGCTACCTAACATTCCTTCTGATCTTCTTATACCTCACATTTCCCATCCCCAATGTATTCTTTGATTCAGTGATACTGGCTTTCTGGTTGATCCTCAAACCAGACACTTCATCTCTAGTGATTTTCACTGGAAGTCCTCCACACCTGGAATGCTCTTCCTTCTTGGCTCCACCTCCTGGCTTCCCTGGCTTTCTTCAAGTTCCAGCCTTCCCTTGTTTATTATTTCCTATTTATCTTTCCATGTGTTTATACATAATTATTTGAATATTGTTTCTTTCCATTAGATTTTGAGATCCTTGAGGGCAAGGATTACCTTTTGCCTTTCTTTGTGTCCCCAGTACTTAGCACAGTACCTGATATACAGTAGGCACTTAATAAATGCCTTATTGACTGACACTAATGGTCTTTTTCTGAATAGTCCCCAGCTTATTGATATCCTTCCTAAAATGTGCCCCAGAAATGAAATCAATTAAATTCCAAATGTGGTCTGACTGGAACAAGATACAATGGAACTATCACCTCCTTACTCCTGGTCACGCTATTGATCTTAATGCAGGCTAAGGTGACTTGTTTTGGTTGCCATGTCATTTTGTTGACTCAGAGCTCACAGTCATTTAAAGTTGTTGTGAAATTTTCTCTGAGGCCAAAACTTATTTTTTTGCATGCTGCATTGTATCCATATTATATTCTTTTCACTAAAGAACTCCAAGGCTCATCAATATAGCTTTCATGTTTTCATTATAAATGTTGAGACAAAAAAGAAGGTTTTAAGCTGATATTTGCAAGCATTTACCACAAAAAATACAATGTGGTCATAGATATTCATTATCTCTAGGAAACAAAAAAAAAATGAATTTAGTGTATTCTTCCTTATGTTTCTTCTTTTTTTATAATCATTGAAATACAGGTATTTTGAACATATTTTTGCAGTATTTCATAATGATGACCTATAGAATGACTTTTATTAACTTTCTGATTGAAGCATGTTGAATCTGAATGGATGTTTTGAGATTCCTCTAACACATTTTTAAAATATGCTTTTTTCATATACATTCAGTCTTTAGCCAACAATCCACTGGGTCTTTAATAAAAAAAATAAGATAAAATATTTGTATGAAATTTATTTTCATATTTAATATTTACTCAATATACAATAGTATATATCTATAAATTTAATGCAATATCCCTCTAAGGATCATTAATTTGTATAAATAGGCATCAGTTCTCTCTCCGATCTAAACTCCGTCTTTACTGCTGAATATGGAATCCAGAAGGTAAGGCTACCTAGCCAGTCAATGAAAATGAATAGCTAGTTAGAATATAAAATGTTTACTTTTCTCTTGGCCAATGACAAGCACTATATTAAATGATAAATATACTCAGCGTTGAATTACACATATCTATTCATTTTAAACAATATTTACATATAAACTAGCCTTTGTAAGGACAGAATTGCATCAAGGATGACTTTTTTCTCTTTTACCAGTCTGATTTTGGAAATTCCCTGACAAGATCAGTATAGCCAGTAGCTTCAGCCTAAGGCATCTGCTTCAGGATGTCTGAAGGGTATCAATGGCCCTTCTTCTCTGTGGCAGCTCAGCCCTCCTTTCACTTCCTCTTTTCAGTCTCTTGTTTCAATTTTTTCTTGTCATATCTAGCTCTTCTAGTGCTATTTTTTCTGGGTTAAACTACTGAAGTCCTGGATAGGGTTTTTCATTTTATTTGTAAAGGTGATTTTTAAAAAAAATATGGAAGAATTTGGATTTATTCTTAATACAGTTTATCTTACTTGATTTGACCCAATGTTCTATCTTGGCAAGATCTTTCAATTTAAAAAAAAAATTGATTCTTGTCAATTGACATTTATTTTGTTCTTCTCTCACCTCCCCACTCCTTGCCTAACATCCTCCTATTGAAGAGAAAAAGAAAAAGAAAAAAAGAAAACCAATAACCTTGTAACAAATGTATAGTCAAGCAAAACAAATTTCCACGTTGTCTATGTCCAAAAATATACATCTCATTCTGTATCTTGAATCCATTATCTCTCTGTCAGGAGGTGATAGCAGATATCACCAATGGGCAGCCCTCAAGTTTCCAGTTCTTTGCCACTACGAAAGGAATTACTATGCATACTTTTTATTCTTATTATTCTTTTTTTCTCCTTTTTGTTTTTGTAAGTGTATAAATAGACCTAGTAGTGATATCCATGAGTAGGAGAGTATGTACAGACTAGTAATTTAGGGGGCACAATTCCAAATTATTTTCCAGAATGACTAGACCAATCTCAACTCTTACCAACAGTGCCCTAGTGTGCTTATTTTCCCACAGCCTTTCTAATATTTGTCATTTCCCCCCCTTTTTTGGGTCAACTTTCTTAATCTGATGGGTGTGAGATAGAATCACAGAGTTGCTTTATTTGGAATTTTCCTAATTATTAGTGATTTAGAGGATTTTTTCATCTAGCTATAAATAGCATGAACTTTTTTCTCTGAAAACTATCATATCTTTTGTCCATTTTTAAATTGGAGTGTGGCTCTTATATATTTGAATCAATCTCTTACATATTTTGGAAGTGATACTTTTGTCAGGAAAACTTTCTGAAAAGATTTTTTTTCCCCAGTTAACTGTCTCCTGTCTCATTTTAGCGGCATTGATTTTGTTTATGTAAGATTTTGTTAATTTTATGTAGTCAAAACTGCCTAATTTATCTTCTGTGATTCTCTCCCTTATTTGGTCATGAATTCTTCCCCTATCTATAGATGCAAAAGGTAATTTCTTCCTCAGTTCTTTGATTTGTTTATGATGTGAACTTTTATATCTAAGTTACATATTCTTTTGGAGCCCATTTTGGTACATGGCATGAGTCGCTGGTCTAAATCTAATTTTGGCAAGATTGATTTTCATGATTTCTGTCTAGATGTTTAATTGGGGTTATAACTAGTTGCTGTTGTTGTTTTTTCAGTAGAATGCCCAATTCATTCATCTCTTTGTTATTCTTTTTCACTGATGAAAGTGATTTGAGATATAAATTTTCCCTTAAGGAATTTGGCTGCATCCTCCAAATTTTGGTATATTGTCTTATTTTTGTCACCATCTTGAATGAAATTATCTATTATTTCTTTGATTTGTTCTTTGATCCACCAATTGTTTAGTGTGTAAGTTATTTAGGCAGCTATTTGGTGCAGTGGGAAAAAAAATTTTGGACCAGGAGTCAGAAAAACCTGAGTTCAAATCCTGCCCCAGACACTAGCTGTGTGACCCTGTGTGACCCTTTGTGTCAGGCTTATAATCCATTTCTCAGATTCCTCATCTATTTTTTCTTTCAGTCTAGGTGATCAACAGTATTCTTATATCATAATATCATTCTGTTTCTGCCTCCATTTAATTTTGCTAATTTTTTTTCTACATTGTTTACGCCCTCTGGTTCCAAGGTTTTCTAATGTTAGTATATTTTATTAAAAATTGTTTTTCTCCTTTCCCCCTCTTTTCTCCCCCATCTCATTCTTTCTAAATAAGCTCATGAGAGGTAGGTCGTATTCCAATAATGGGGAATATTCCACTGTAATAAACATTATATCATTAAGGTCCTTTTCATAAGAAACAGTTAATTAGAAAAGGGCATTAAAGTGCTTTTTGTACAAAGGAGGAGATTTGCATTAATTGTCAAAGGATGTAAGATATTGACCTATTATGGATGAATATTTTCATACCTAATGTAAGTAGAAAAATAATTTTGTTTATATATACATTACAAAAACATGTGTACGAAATACAGCTTTCAGATGGGATTTGAATATTTTAAAAATTAAATATATTATTTAGTTATTCTTAACATTTAAAAATAATTGGGTTCCAAATTCTCTCTCCCCCTCCTGCCTCTCCTCCACCCAATTAGAAGGCAAGCAGTCTGGTATCAATTATACATGTGAAATTATGTAAAACATTTCCACATTAGTTAAATTGCAAAAGAGCAAGAAAAAGAGTGTAAAATTTTACTTGAATTTGTAATTAGAGTTCATCATTCTCTGTGGAGGTGTATAGCATTTTTTTCATCATGAGTCCTTTGGAATTGTCTTGGATCGTTGTATTGATTAGTGCAGCTTGGTCTTTCACAGTTAATCATCATTACAATACTGCTGTTACTGTGCAGTGATCTCATGGTTCTTCTCACTTCACTTTGCATCAGTTCATATGTCTTCCCATAATTTTCTGAGACTATCCATCATCATTTCTTATAGAATAGTAGTACTCCATCACAACTGTATGCCACATCCTGTTTAGCCATCCCCCAATTGATGAGCATCCCTTCAATTTTCAATTCTATGCCACCATAAAAAAAGCTGCTATAAATATTTTCATACAGATAAGTCCTTTTTTTTCTTTGATCTCTGGGATATAGACATAGTAGTGGTATTTTTGGGTCAAACAGGTATGCACAGTTTTATAGCCTTTTGGGCATAGTTCCAAATTGTTCTCCAGATGGTTGGACCAGTTTACAACTCCACTTAATGTATCAATGTTCATTAATGTACCAATTTCCCCTTCATCCTCTCCAATATTTATCATTTCTGATAGGTATGAAGTGGTACCCCAGAGTTATTTTAATTTGCATTTCTCTAATCATTAGTGAGTTAGAGCATTTTTTCATGTGAGTATAGATAGCTTTGATGTCTTCTGAAAACTGTTCATATCCTTTGACTATTTATCAATTGAGGAATGGCTCTTATTTTTATCAACTTGACTCAGTTCCCTATATGTTTGAGAGATGAAATCTTTATCAGAGAAACTTGCTGTAATCTTTTTTTGATATTACTTCATTGTCTATGGTACCTTTTAGCAAAATATAGTTTCCCTGATTCTCTTTTTACTTAGTCCATTTTTGCTTTGTCTGAGATCATGATTGCTACCCGTGATTTTATTACTTCAGATCCAGCCCCTTATTTTAACTCTGTGTGTGCCTTTCTGTTTCAAGTGTGTCTCTTTTAAACTATATATTGTTTGATTCTAGTTTCTAATCCATTTTACTATCTGCTTCCATTTCAGGGGTAAGCCCATCCCATTCATGTTCACAGTTATGATAACTAATGTCTTTGCCCCTCCATCCCATTTTTTCTGTTTATCCTTTTCTCTTTCTTTTTATCCTATCACTCCTCAAAACTATTTTGTTGCTGACTACTGCCTCCCTGAACCTATCCTTCCTTTTATAATCCTCCCCACCTTTCTCTTATCCCTTTCCATTCCTATTTCCCTCTGGGGTAAGATAGATTTCCATAGCCAACTGAGTGTGTGTGTGTGTATAAATATGTTCCACCCTCTTTGAATCAATTATGAGAGTGAGGTTTAAGCCTTGCCTACCTCCTCCCCCCATTTTCCCTTCCACTGTAAAAGTTCTTCCTTGTATGCTTTTTTATGTAGAAAATTTTCACCATTTTACTTCTCCCTTTGCTCTTCTCCCAGTGAATCCCTTTCTCAGTCCTTCATTTTTTTTTGAGATCATTCCAACATAATTGACTCACACCTATGGCCTCTCTCTATGTAGACTCCTTCTAACTGCCCTAATAATGATAAAGATCTTGGAGTTACATTTATCATCTTCCCATATCATCTTCCATATAAGAACATAAAGTTTAACCTTATTAAGTCTTTTGTGATTTCTCTTTCATGTTTATGCTTCTCTTGAGTCTTCTGTTTGAATGTCATATTTTCTAGTCAACTCTGGTCATTTCATCTGGAATGGTTGAAAGTCCTTTATTTCATTAAATATCCATTTTTCCCTGAAAAATTACACCTAGTTTTGCCTGGTAAGTTTTTCTTGGTTGAAATCCTATCTCCTTTGTCTTCTGGAATATTATATTTCAAACCTTTTATTCTTTTAATGAGGAAGCTACTAAATCTTGTGTGATCCTGACTGATTTCATGATATTTGAATTTTTTCTTTCTTGCTGCTTGCAATATTTCTCCTTAACCTGAGAGCTCTGGAATTTGGCTATAATATTCTTGGGAGTTTTCATTTTTGGATCTCTTTTTGGAGGTAATCAGTAGATTTTTTCAACTTCTATTTTACCTTGGGAATCTTGTTCAATAATTCTTAAATTGTCTATGATTTATTTCCCAGGTCAGTTGTTTTTCTAATGAAATATTTCACATTTTCTTCTTTTTTCATTCTATTGCCTTTATTTTACTGTTTCCTGAATTTTCAAGGAGCTATTAGTTTCTGCTTGCTCAATTCTAAGTTTTAAGGAATTCTTTTGCTCAGTGAACTTTTGTACCTCCTTTTCTATTTGACCAATTATGCTTTTTAAGAAGTTCTTTTCTTTGATGAATTTTTGTTCCTCTTTTGCCATTACATAAATTCTTTCTTTTAAGGTATTGTTTTCTTCAATTTTTTGACTTTTTACCAACCTGTTTATTTTCTTTTTCATATTTTTCTTGCATTGTTCTCATTTCTTTTCCCACTTTTTCCCTCTACCACTCATTTCTTTTAACTCTCCTAGGAATCCTTGTTGGGCTGTGTCCAAAAAGCATTTTTCTTTGAGGCTTTGTTTATAGCTGTTTTCACATTGTTGTCTTCTGAGTTTGTGTCTTGATTTTCCCTGCCACCATAGTAGATTTTTATAGTCAAGTTCTTTTGTTGTTGTTGTTTGCTCATTTTCCCAGACTATTTCTTGACTTTGAATTTTATGTTAAAGTCAGGCTCTGCTCAGTTAGGGTTGAGGAAGCACTGTTCCAAACTTCAGCATTTTTTGAGTTGCTGTTTTCAGAGATAGTTCTGGAGACCTGCAAGTTGTTGGTGCTTCCAAGGTGGTATGATCTAGGTAGAGGTATGATCACTGCTTTCCTGGTCTATATTCTGGTCTTTACCCCTGATCCTCTATAGTTGCATGTGCTTGCTTCTTTAAGCCTTAGAGCTGTGACCATATCCCCTTGCTCTCCTGTAGCCATAAGTGCTAATGCTTCTCTCTGACTTGGAACTTTAACAGTCCCCTACTCTTTTGTGATCAACCACAACTGCTCCCCTCATCCCTGAAACTGTGACCCAGAACTGCATATGGGTAGTAGAGTTGCCAAACAGCTCCAGCTGCATCTAGTGCTAGCAAAGGATCCTCTATAATCTCTTTCTGACCACTGTCTCACCTCCTTATGGTCTCTAGGTTGAGATCTCCCAAAGCTACTGTTGCTGCTTCTAAGGTCTACTGGTGTTATTTCTGCATGCATTCTGCACTCACCCCACCCCCCATTCTGGTGTCACAGATCTTTCTTGCTGACCTCTTAAGTTGTTTTAGACCTTACCTTTTGTTTGCTCTGCTGCTCCAAAATTTGTTTTGAGGCATGATTTTAAAGTTGTTTGCAGGGCAATATTGGAAAAGTCCAGCTGGGTTGCTGTCTCTGCTCTGCTATCTTGGCTCTTCCCCCTGATTTGGACATTTTTGAAGAGAAAATGTTTTGTGGTGTAGATTTGGGGACTTGGATTTCTTTGTTAATGATACAGAGTGATGTTTCCCTTTTGTGGGAATAGTTTTTGCTCTGTAACGGTGAAGAAGTATTTCTCATTTATTAAAAACTAGAACTCTGTGATTGTGAAGAAATATAGCTTCAAGGCACCAAAAAGAAACATCATTTTGTTAGAGAC
The DNA here is from genome assembly GCF_900497805.2 of Vombatus ursinus. Classification (NCBI taxonomy): domain Eukaryota; kingdom Metazoa; phylum Chordata; class Mammalia; order Diprotodontia; family Vombatidae; genus Vombatus; species Vombatus ursinus. The sequence continues at coordinate 35,981,159 of NW_020954576.1, forward strand.
TTAGGAGGCAGTATGAATACCTTAGCCAATTTGCATACATGTATTTTATAACTAAAGAATTTAAAAGTAAGAAAATGGAAAGTCATACAAAAATTTAGAGACTGAAGCATGATTAAAGAAAAACTGTTAACTTGGTAGAAATTTGGGGAGTGACTTGTTATGTAAAAGATGCGTGACTGAGAGTTAGGAGGCTCTCATATAAGCTATTGAACTATAACTAGTTCTCTGCAGTAAGAGAATGCTAGGAAAAGGACAAGAGAAAGCAGCAACACCAGGGGAAGGAGACATGAGAAGGACTAAAGATGAAATATGGGGGTGAGGGAGCTAACCAGCTGTTCCAGTAATGGAACTGTGAAAATCAGAAGAAGCCAGCTGAGTGATTTCAGCTAAGTCTTCCCTGATTGATCAGAGGGAATTGGTACTATTGGCCAAGAGTTCCAGTGATAGTTATTTCCTTTCATCTGAGAAGACTTTGAGAAAAGTAATGTTTTGCATCAAGGCTCATTCTCTATTGCTACCTTTTGGTTGAGAAGGAAAAGCAGAGGAACATATGTAAACTGCTCTACTGTTCTGATGAGAGGACTACATTGCTGTGAGCTTCTTGCTTCCTGGACAGCACAACATTACTAATTGGCTGCTCTGGTCTATATAGCTTGTGGAGCCAGTCTGATGATCTAGGCCAGAGGTTCCCAAGCTTATTTGGCTTACCTCTCCCTTTTAAAAAAAAATTAGTCAGTGATCCCCCTGGAAATCTACTTTCTTTAACCCTTTAACAGCTTTTTAAAAAAATTTGTGTCATTTCAAAATTTATATATATATGTGTATATATATATATATAGTATATTTAGAAGTAGTATCTTTAACAATTTATTGTAAATCTGTGGGTTTTTTCCTGCATTAAAATTTTGATAATTCAATATTGTGTCATGTAATCACATAGTGTTGTCTTGTAGACAAGTCATTACACATACATATTCTTACCTATGCATGCTGGACTTCCTGACAATGTGCAGCATGCTTGCCCACCAACACTTGCTTATTAAGACCTATTGGTGGACTTGACCACTGATTGATTATAATTTGCATTTTGTGTGTTTATTTCGAAAATAATGTAATCACTGTGACTTTAACTCTGTTACACAACAGAAACATGGACAAATGGTTTTTCAAAATGTGCTTCTCTTCTTTTCTTGTTTCCACTGCCCCCTTATTTTTCTTCAATGCCCCCCCACTTGCACCCAAGGCTACTGCTAACCCTCCTGGATCATTTCAGTGCTCCCCAGGGGACAGTATCACCCACTTTGGGAACCTATGATTATCTGATTTTAAGGCAACTGCTATTCACATTAAGAACTAACATTTTCTAAACACCTTTTTAAGGGTGATAGGTGACTGAAAGAACTTGAAAGGCTATTTTCAAGTAGAGAAGAGATCTCTATCAGCTAAAGAGTAATGAGGAACAACAGTCAGTGAGCAGAGAAGTTTTGTGGGAAACAGATGTTTCTAAAGGGCCAGAAAAGTTGAAATTCATGAGTTGCCCTAAGCACATAAGTTTTTCTCCCTTATATTGTAGGAAACTTGCTAGGTTTTCAAAAATATGCGCCCATTCTTCAACATAGGTAATGAGTGACTTGGTGGAAGGGTATGATCTGATTGCCTTTATAGGTGTATTCCAAAGTATTTTTATCACATATATTTGCTTTGATATATATCAGTCCCTATAATATTATTCTTTTGCTTTATTACCAACTGATTATGATTAAAATCTAAAAGGGTCATTATTGTGAATGACTGGTATGTATATTGGAAACACATTGGATAAAGGTTTAACAGCTAGAGTGATATGTAGGATAAGTATATTTCCTCTCAGCTGTGTTATCCTAGCACCCTGAGAGAGTTTGAATGTAATGTGTACAGGGGTCATCTATTTCTGCAAAGTTAGAACTTAAGAATATAAGATCAGGTTAGAGAAGTGAACCAAACCCAAAGAGATGTGAGGTGTCTCAGTGTGATCACCAAATGTGACATTGTAGAGGCATTTGTATTTTTGTTATACTACAGTCTCCAGTCCCCCATTATACTCCATTTAAGGTGTTACATATTGTGACCACTGGAATAACTTTAATAGTAAACTACAGAGCACCTCATCAGTATCATTATACAACAGAATCTTAATACCTCTAAAGCCACATTTGTCTTCTTGCATTAGGATCTCTAGGTCATCTTGCAGGCAACCTATACTTTGTGTATTTATATGTAAACCCCCTCTGCTGTTATTCTTCATATTACATTATAACTAGAGAGCATCTAGGTGGCTCAGTGGATAGAGCACTGGGCTCAGAATTAAGAAGACTAGTTTTCCTGAGTTCAAATTTGGCCTCAGACACTTGATAGCTGTGTGCTCCTGGGCAAGTCACTTAACTAACTAGGTTTGTCTCAGTTCCTCATCTGTAAAATGAAGTGGGGAAGGAAATGGCAAATCACTCCAGTATCTTTGCCAAGAAAACCCCAAATGGGATCATGAAAAGTTGGACCCAACTAAAAATGACTGAACAGCAAACTATATTTACAGCCTTGTTGAAAATATTCTTTCTTACTTGAATACCTTAATATTCTCAGGAAAACTTAACATAGAAAGAATAATGAAGGAAGAATTATGTGGTAGAAAGTGTGTTACATTTGGAATATCTGGATTCAAATTACACTCTGCCACTTGTTACTTCCATGGTGTTTTCAGATCACCTCATCTTTCTAGGTAAAATGAGGGGGTTGGGTTCCTGTAAGGTCTCTTCTGGCCCTAAATCTATGACTCTAGATCTTTTATTCATTTAAAGGAAAGTATAGAGTTTAATTTGCAGAGTTTTGTCTAAGTCTAAAATCTAGTAGCCACTTGACTTTTTTCTCCCCTCCTTTGAACAGCTCTTCGTAGACTTTGAAGATTCTGCACTATGAGGCAAGAATGATCTTTTGGTTTTAAAGGGTGGGTTATTTCTCATCTGAACTTCTAAGGAGGTTTAGCTGCATTACTGCTGATGGACGTATTAGTTTCTAACAGTGTTTAGTGTGATGTAGCATTGTTGCATTTAACCAGTTTGATAAGAGAAAATCTTTCAGTAATCAGAGGCTAAAGAATATTGCCATTCATACCTACCTCTTTAAACCTTGTCTTCTCATCTGCTTGGGAGATGCAGCTCTGTGATTGCTTAGTAATTTTGAATGGAATGCAAGGTATAACTATGTGGTAACAGATGTACATTTGACAGGGTTAACAGCAGGTATGATTTTTTTTCCTACTCAGCAGATACCAGAGAAGATCATGGCTTCCTTTTCAGTGTTCGCTGACCTTGCCAAACCGTCTGATATCTTCAGTAGGGTGTGAGTTCTAGCCAAAGTGGCAGTGTGTATCAGGGTAAGACAGCAGGATGTACAATCGGAGGACCAGAGTTTAAATCGTAGCCTTGATCTTCGTCACCTTTGTGACCTTGGTCAAGTTATTTATCTTCTCTGGGCTGCAGGTTTTTCATCTCTAAAATTAGGAGATTAGACTGGATGACCTCTAAGGTCAGTTCTAAATCTATAATTCTATAATTTTAACTGCTGTATATGACAAATTTGGCAGCCTGGAAGAATGTCCTAAAATCCTAAAGGTAGTCTAGAGTGCTGAAGGCTATAATTATTCCTCAGTTAATTGCTCCTCAGTTTCATTGTAGGGAGACTATGGTCCAGTAGAAAGAGCTATGGATTTGATGTCAGAAGGCCTGGCTGCTGGGACTCTAAACTTGCTGAGCCTTAATTTGCTTATGTGTAAAATGAAGATAAGAATTGTGCTGTCAGTATCGTTGTGAGGAAAGTTCTTGGTAAATCACAAAACGTTGTATAAATGTGACCTATGATAGTATAGTTCTGTTTTTCTGAGTGGAATGCTTATAGAATTAAGCTCCTTGAGAATAGGGATGATGCCTTATATATTTTATTATATAATATCTTAACTTCCATGGAAAAGCTCTATTGAAGATATTTTTCCCCATGAAATAAATAGAAAATATAGAAGTAGGTAGGGTAAATTGAGCACTGGAGTCAGGAAGACCTGAATTCAATTCCTGGAACACTAAAAAAAGATCTGAAATTGATGTTAGATGATAAATTCATAACAAGTCAAGAGTATGATGTTTTTTTTAGAAGCAGATGCTGCACTGAGTTGTATTAGCATTATTATTATGTATAAAACAAATAAGGTAATTATTTGGCTCTCCTTGGCAATCATTAGCTCTTGATAAGGTGTACCGTATTCAGTTTGGGACAGAAGACTTTTAAAAAGATAGACAAATTGGGCAGAGATTTCAGAAGAGAGCAACAAAAATGATGAAGGGTTTAGAAAATGAGACCTAAAAGGAAAGGCTAAGAGACCTGAGAATGTTTAATCTTAAGAAAAGAAGACTGAGGGGAAACATGATAACTGTCTACAAATACATAAAGAGATGTTATGTAGAGTATAGGGACCCATTTTTCTCATTAGTCAACGAAGACAGAACAAGAAGTAATGGGTTTAAGACACAGTGGGGGAAATTCAGGTTAAATATTAGATGAAATTAGGTTAAATTTAAATATTTAAAACTTTATAATTCTAAGGCTAAATAAATTGGAGAAAATAATTCAGCTTAAATTGGACATATTATAATTTGGAGGTAGGTAGGGGAAGGTCTGGGTGCAGATAATTAGAGATTATTTTTAAATGCACTTATAATATGACTTTCATTGTATGGCATTGGGTGACATGCGTGCTGATTCTTAGAATGTGTTGTACCAACTGGGTTAATAGTTTTCTTTTTCAATAAGAATGACCTTGAACTGTTGTAGTGGGATTTGGGTACATTTTATTAACTGTAAGCCCAACAGTAATACTCTTGTTTAATAAAGGGATGTGGAGAAGGAGTTGTAAATAACTAATGTTCAGTCTCATTTGGACTTTTCTGGTCATCTTGTAATACTCACAAAGATACAGGCTCCAGTGCTAGGTGACTGATTGCAAACAATATTATAAAAACAACGTATAAACTATGAAAGAGTATGATCTAATTCATCCACAGACATTTTTAAAGTACCAGTTATTTGCCTGATGCCATGTTAAGTGCTGGGGATATAGGCACAGAAATGAAAAGTCCCTACTAGGGGGAAGTGCTCTGTGCTCCTGAATCTGAGTCATAATTCTGCCATTAACTATCTTTGCCAAGTCAAGTCAACATAGTCAACAAATTACTTTACCCCTCTGTTTCACTTTGCTCACCTGTAAAATGATTGCCAAGTTGTTATGAGAAGAGTAATTTTTGCTATTTGGCTTTTCTGCCAAGGTCTATTCTGATCAAGGTCAAGATGTTGTGAGCAAACTCCACTGGGACATGCTAGCCTTGGCAGAAATCAAGAAATATAGAATTACACCACACCATCCTCAAGGATATGTGCTATCAGAGCATTTTAATTTTGTATTGCTGTATATATTAAGTCCTTGGGCCTAAACAGAAGGCTGGGGAACTTGCCCCTTGTATCAACATCTTCTCTCTCTGATTTGTAATTTCTTCTTATCCATTGGCTATTTTCCTGCTATCTACCAATATGCCCAGATCTCCTCCTTCCTTGCAAGGCCTACACTTGACCTTGCCATTCCCTCACTATCACTCTATCTCTCCTCTCTTTTGCAGCCAAATCCTTAGAAAAAAAGGTCTTAATATGTTATTTCTTCTCTCTCACCTTCTACACCTTCCTCACCCTATTCTAGTTTGGTTTCCACTTGTACCACTCAACTGAAACTTCTTTCTCCAACATTACTAATCTGTTTCAAAATTAGTCAATAAACTTTTTTTTTTTTTTTTTTTTTTGCTAGGCAATGGGGTCACACAGCTAGTAAGTGTGATGTGTCTGAGGCCAGATTTAAATTCAGGTCCTCCTGAATCCAGGGCCGGCACTCTATCCACTGCGCCACCTAGCTGCTCCCAATAAACATTTAGTCAGTGCTTACTATATATACCTAGCACCATGCTAAGTGCAGGAGATAGAAAAAAGACAAAAGATAGGTCTTGCCTCAAAGAAATTTCAATCTAATGGGAGAGACAACAAACAAACAAATATATATAAACAAAGATGAAAAAGGAATAATGAACAGAAGGAAGATACTAGAGTTAAGAGGAGTTGGTGAACACTTCCTGTAGAAGATGGAATCCTAGTTAGGACTTCAGCAAAGCCAGGGATTCCAATAGGAGGATATGAGGAGGGAGAACATTCCACATTCCAGGCAAAGGGGAAAGTCAGAGAAAATGTTTAGAGCTAAGAGATGGAATGTTTTATTTGAGAAGCTCAATGTCACTGTGCTGAAGAGTAGTTGGTGGGGAGAAATGTGTAAGAGACTGATAAGGTGGTACTGGTGGTAGAGTTATAAAGAGCTTTGGACCAAATAGTCAAACAGAGAATTTTGTATTTGATCCTGGAGGCAATAGGGAAACCCTGGAATTTATTGAGTATGTGTATGTGTGGGAGGGGGTTGACAGGGTTGGGCTTGTGCTTTAGGGAAATCACTGGCAGCTAAATGGAGGGTGGATTGGAATGGAGAGAGATTTGAGGCAGATAGACCCACAAGCAAGCTATTGCAAGAGTCTTGACGTACAGTGATGAGGATCTCATATAGGATAATGGCAGTATTGTCAGAGGAGAGTACAGGACATATTTGAGAGATGTTGCAAATGGCAAATTGACAGGCCTCAATCGAAGATTGGGTATGAGAGGTGAGAGATAGTGAGGAGTGAACTACAATGCCTAAGTTTTGAGCCTGAGTGACTGAGAGAGTGGTATTGCCCTCTATAGTAGGGAAGTTAGAAGTTTAGGGGGAAAGATAATGTATTCACAATTCTTACTCCTCATCCATCTTGACCTCCTCATAGAATTTAACACCTCTCCTAGATACTTTCTCCTCCCTGGGTTTTAATTTTGCCATTATTCTCTTACTTGTCCAATATATCCTTCTCATTCTACTTTGTAGGAATTTCATCCATTTCCAAGTCCTAGGTGTGGGTGTACTCTAAGACTCTATTCTAGGCTATCTTTTCTCCTTTCTCTACATTCTCTCTTAGTAATCTCAAAAACTTCTGCAGATTCAGTGACCCATCATCCATCTCCTGAGCTCCAGCCACACTTTATCAACTGCCTACTGGATATTTCTACTGGTGTCTCAAATTACCATAGACATCACAAACTCAACATGTCCAAAACTCCTTATTGTTCCCCAAATCTGTCCTTCTTCCCCACTTCCCTCTTTATTACCAGGGTGTACAACCTAAGAGTTATCTTCAACTTCTCATCCCTCATATCCAAACAATTGCCAAGTCTTGGTTATTTTAACCCCGTAACACCTGTTGCTTCTGTCCGCTTTTTGCTAATCATGAAGATACCATCCAAAACCTTTATCAGCTATTTTCTGGCCTATTGCAAGAGCCTCCTAATTTTTCTCCCTGAAGCTAGCATCTTCCCTCTCCAATCCATTATCTATAGAGTTGCCAGATTGATGTTTCCAAAGCACAGGTCTGACCTGTTTACTCTCCTGCTCAAGCTTCAGTGGCTTCCTTTTGATCTAGTATCAAATACAGACAACTCTGTTTGGAATTTAAAGCTCTTCCTAGTTTGACTTGAACCTATTTTCCCAGGCTGATTACACATTACTCTCCCACATATATTCTGTCCTTCAACCAACTAGCTTACCTGGTATTCTCAGTGAATGCTACATTCCATTTCTGGTCTTCCTGGCTTTCCATGGGCTATCCCCTGTGCCTGTAATGATTCCCCTCCTCATCTTGACCTGATGGAACCTCTGGCTCTCTCCAAATCTCATTTCAAGTGCCCCTCCTCCAAGAGGCCTTTCATGATTTCTGTAGCTGTTAATTCCTCCTCCCAACCTCCAAAATCACTGACTTACTTAGTATTCATATTGTATATATTTTCAATTGACCCATCAGAACACATGTTGTCTTACGAATTTAAGCTCTTATGTGCATGTTGACATGTTGAATTGACTTAAAATGAACCCAATTGAAGGCCCAGAAGAGTCAGCATTTAACATATAATGCCATTGGGATTTGTTGTAGGAGCAAATTCCATGGCTCCCTATTGATCTGAATGAACTGTACCTTGGAATCTCAAGGTATATGGTAACTGACAATCAGATTATATCACTTGGTTGAGAAATTGATTGAAGTCCTGTTGCCTTGTGATGGCCTCAGGATAGAAGACCTCAGAGAGGAACGATGTGCCAAGGAAGCACGATGTAGTAGGTAGAGTCAGGAAGACTACGCTTCACATTTTGCTCCTGCCTTACTATAACCATGGCAAATGAATTAAGCTTGCTGAGACTTAGTTTCCTCATCTGTAAATGAAATTAATGATACTTCTAAAACTCATTTTAAAGGATTTTTTCTAAAACTCAAATAAGGTAATATATGCAAAGAGCTTTCCAAACCTTGAAGTACTACGTAAATGCCATTTGTTTATTGTTTTACTAAAGATTCATATTATTCTTTGAGATACTTGTATTGGGAATATAGACAGACAGTAGAAATACCAGCTGGATCAAAAGATAATGGAAGATCATTGCTATGCTGAGCTAGACAGGGAGTACAGGAATGATCAGATCAGTTTCTGTGTTCATTCTGGTAGAGTTCAGCAGGGTTCCAGCCTCCCCCACAGAGCCCACAGTATCCCCCCTAGCATCCTGGCAGGAAGGCCCCAGCAGGAATGCTTCCTGGGTGGATAAAATAAGTTTTAATGGCAGTATAAGTACCCTTGTGCACAATGTGTAACGATGTCCTAATTTTGGTTTTCTCCCCATATTATGTATGTATATTATACATTCAAAATGATACGAACCTTAATTTGGGCAGCATGGCATTACATAATATACAATTCATCTTAACTTTTAAGAGCTCCTACTAACAAGGGCCATTTGCCAAATTATAAAGGTTGATGGGGAATAAAACTTATAATTTGGAAAATGGAATTTTTCATTTTTTTTAATGTCACAAATTTTAACATGTTTAAAATAAAATCTCCCAAGAAATTAACTCTACTTTATCTGTGAAGCATATGACTTACATCAATGACAAACTTTCTTGTAGAAACAGGGTTAACCCATAAAAAGTTGTGAAGTAGACAGTTTGCCTTTGGCAGTGCTTCTCCAAAGCTCCCTTCTGTACCTCTTTTTTTTGTTTTTGGTGGACCTCAGACCTTGTTGCTCATAGGCTGCTCCATTCTTTGACTGAAGCATTCTACCAATGCCTGGATTTAATAGTGGTTATAACAAGGTCTTAGAGCATGCTCAGATTTCCTTATCTTGGTGAATTATACAGAGAACTCACAGAGAATTTCTCCCTGTCTCTAAGCCATCTTAGAGAGATTTGGGGGAGCCTACTTACTGTCTTGCATATGTGATTTATCACTGTGGAGCTTATATTGTGTGATGAATATTTCTCTAATTGGTTACTGATCCAGAAATTGGGTTATTCAGGAAGGGTTACCCACCTCTTGGTGCTATCTCTTCTTCTTCTTTTTTTTAAACAAAGACTAGGAACCTTTATTCAGATCAGCAGACTAGCAAACTCACATTCCTCAAGCCCAGACTTTTGGTGAGCCTTTTCGGAAAGAGGGGAATGAGGGAGAAGAGAAGAGAAGTCCAACCCACTTCCCTGGACATCCCTCCACCCAGCAACCCTGTCTCAGGTTACTGGCTAAAGGCCTTGGAAGGCCTTCTGATAGATATGCCTCTCTGAAGATAATTACATTGGTCCTCAGGAAACAGATCAGACCAAGTGTCTGTTACTCAAAACCTTTCAAACCTGGTAGAATATGCCAGAGCTAATGCTCTACTTGTATAACCTTTGAGAACTCAGATCCTCCTCTATGTCATGATGTAATATCAGAGCAAAACTTTGTTGAGGATTAATGGTAATAAAACACTAATAATTAAATAAATAATGATGGTGATACTCTTGATAATAACATACTTATGTAGTGTTCTAAGTTTTCCTAAGTTCTTCATATCCTCCATTTTTAAATGAGGAAACAGCCTCAGAGAGGTTAACTGAATCGCCCAAAGCCATTCTGCAAGATCCAAGACAAGAACCTGGATCCTCTGACTCCAAATTCATCATTTTTGCCACTACTCCACACTGATTATATATTTGGTTCAGGTTATAAACTCATCTTTACCAAGGTGTTTATAGTCTGCAACGTGTTAGCTCTTAATAGGGTCCTTTACTTTTTAGTGTGTGTCATGGGCCACTTTGGCAGCCTGGTGAAGCCAATGGACCCCTCCACAGAATCTTGTTTTTAAATGCCCCCCCCAAAAAAATACAAAGAAGAACAAAGACTAGTAGAAATAAAGATGTAATTTTTTTTCCATCTAAATTCACAGACCCTTTGAAATCTATACTCCTTGGGGAGTTTGTGGACCTTAGGTTAAGATAAGAACCTCTGCCTTATAACCTTCATACAGGAATCCCTGAACCCAAAACACTAAGTCTAAGTGAGTAATTTTCTCGCACTAAGGCAGGCCTTTGGCAGAAGTATTTGGGACGTGTTACCTATGTGATACTTGGGCAGCCCTTAGTGGAAGATTCTGTGTAGCAAACTCCATTCAAGTTATAAATTGTTGCCATCAAGTTGAGGATTTACTAAGGAAAATAATATACACTTGAGATAGTCAAATTCCTTTTAGTGTATTTTTATTATATCTTCAACTAACAAAAAATTTTCCCCCAAAAGTCAAATTCTATTTTAAATGCAGCAGAAGTGTTTACAATTTTAAGGTATTTTCTCTTTTCATAAATCTAATTTTTTTGCATATTTTATGTTTTTTTTTTCAAATCCAAAAACATACTTGAAAAAATGCTATAGAAAAACTTCCTTTTAGCCTGCCGTTGGTCATAAGAACATCATCTAGTGCTTGTGTGAAAATATAATCAAATAATTCAACTCCACAAACTTCTATTAAGTGTCTTCCATTTGCAGGACAAAAAGGAAACTACTTGCTTCCTACTGAGGACTTATAATGTGTATAATAAGTTAAAAAAAAAAAAGCCCTACTGAGGACTTACCATATGTATATCATGTAAGTAAAAGGCAGGAGAAGACAATATCTTAGAGGATCGGAAAAGGTCAGAAAAGCCAGTTGGGGGATGGGGGAGAGATTCAGCTAGATGGTACAGTGGATAGAGTTCCAAGCCTAGAGTCAGGAAGAACAACCACAAAAGTAGGGGAGAGAAGCTTGAGCTGAACCTTGAGGGAAGCTAAGAATTCTAAAATGTAGGGGCGAGAAGGCAATGCATTTCAGGTATAGGGGAAGTATGACGGCACCAGGACGGATCTCAGGGTTGTAAGGGACCTTAGGGATCAGCTAGTTTCATTATCTTATTTTTCAGATGAGGAAAATGAGGCCAGGGTTGGGTAAGCAACTTTTCCCAGGGGAAATAGATACAATTTGAACTTGGGTTCTCTGACTCCAAAACCAGAATCATATGGAGAGATAGAATAAGTTGGAATAATTAGTAGGCCAATTTGACTGGAATGTAGAATGTGTATATATGGGGAGAGTAACCTGAAAGAAACCTAGAAAGATAAATTGGACTCATTATAGAGAGCTTTCGCTGCCAGGCTAAGTTTGTACTTTTTTTCTAGAGGCAGTGAGGAACCACTGGATATTTTTGAGCAGGGGTCAGATCTGTGCCTTAGGGAGATTATTTTGGCAGTGATATAGAAAATGCATTGGAAGAGGAAGAGAATGGAAACAGAAAAAGCTGTCCAAAGTTTGGGAAAGCAAATGAATAGAAATGACATGACTGCAGAGCTCTTAAAGGAAGCCCTGGGATTTTGAAATCAGTGCTCATGTAAATTAGAACTCAGGAGAAGTACTGAACAGCAGGATAATATTATCAAAAATCTGGCTGATAGGTTTCGAATTCACTGAACTGAATCTATTTGAAGTGCATTTTCAAGAAGGCTAAATTAAACAGTAAGAGTAAAGTGCAGTATATGGCAGCATCTTGCTTTGTCTACTTTCCAGGTGATAAAACACTGGCTGTTGTTAGTGTTATCATCAAGCATATTTAAAAGTCAATCTGTAAGGTAATAGTAGTACACATATATAGAGGAGTGGAACTAGCAGGAATAAAAATGGATTTCTGCATTTCCCAATAAGGGGGAAAAATTTCACCACCTAGATGCAGCTGTGACTCAAGGGCCCATTATAACTTCAAGATTTCTAACAGCCTAAATATAGGATGTAGCCTACTACTTTTGTTATCAAGTAGTGAAATGGGTCAGTTTAAACCGCTGAGGGGGAAAATTCAGGAGAGTCAAGAGTTCACTTTGAGCCAGAATAGACTGGATTAGAAGCTGGAATTCCCATACCTGTTCCTTGCCCTTAGCTGATGTTGCCCCAAAGTTAATAATGGTGGAACATAGGAGCAGAAGAGTTGTGAATAAAAGAACTATGAGTGCTCAGAGAGTCAATGAGAGAGGCGAAGAAAAATGAGGAAATAGTTGAGTCTTTCCAGAAGGATAAGAAATGGTAGAGAGAGTGTAGGAAGGACTGTAGGGGCTACACAGGAGAAGAAAAATATATCTTTTGAAATTTTATTTTGATCAAATTTTAGCCAGAGGAAAAATCAGGAGATGTTTTGGGGTTGTTTCTGTTCTCAACAATTTCCCAATCCATGTGTCTCATCTTGGAAACATAAAAATGGTTTCTGGGCTGATGACTGCGCTAAGCATTATTCTATCCCTCCAGCTCTTTTACCCGCAGAAGACAGCAGAAATCTTGGCTATGACTGAGCTAGGAAGAAAATGGGCTATAGAGTGTCTATATGTAAGTTATTACTAGAGTAGAGTAGAATAAAAATTAAAAGTCCATCAAGTGATCAGGCAGAAGTCAATAAAAAGGTCAATAAAAAGCAAGGATGAGCCAAAAGTGTGGACTTGGAACATTGGAAAATGCCAAGAAAAAGAAAAGGCAGAGAAAACATTGTGTCAAGATCTTCTCCCTGAGGCCTCAGGGAAGTGCGTGATAAAATTAATTGAAGCCTATCACCCATGAAGACAGAACTACAGTTGGAGCACTAGCAATGCCGGGTACAGGCATTCTGTGACTTGTGACAAACGTACTGTTGATTTTCTGTGTGTGTGTCTGAACACCTCAAACCTATGAAAATTTTTCTTTTTTTTATAAATGGGAAACTCAGTGTGCTTCTTTTTTCATGTGAGTTGGAAATTTTAGTGGTATATTATAGTACCTGAGTGTCATTAATAGCATTAGGTGGAACATAAGGTAATGGCATGGATTTTCACATGTGGCTTTGCAGAAACAGCCTTATTTCTAGGCAGTCATACCTTGAATAGGTTTTGTGATGTGTTTTACTTCAAGGTAATACTAAGATTGGAATTGATTTGTAAAAATTGCATATTTATTTCATTTCACTTGTTATATCCTTAATTTTTTATCTATAAAATGAAGGAGTTGATATCAAAGATCTTTCCAATTCTAAACTTACAATGCTACAATTTAGAGATCTTGATATTTGGCACCATTCTGTGAGAGCGGTTTTCTTTGCTTGTTTAAAACCACAGTCATTAAACATTTATTAAGTTTCTACTATGTGCCAAGGACTGTGCTAAGCTGTGGGGATAGAAAAAAAAAGGTAACAGTACTCCCTGTCCTCAAGGAACTTGCATTCTAATAGGAAAGGCAATATACAAGTAAGTAGGCAGGTTACATATATATATAGATATATCTTTATATATCTATATATATATCTTTATATCGTATACACACACACACAAAATAAGTAGGCAGGTTTTATACACACACACACACAGAAGATTAGACTAGAATTTCAGAAGGGAAAGTTATAGGCATCCTATAGAAGGTGGAATTTGAGATGGGTTTTGAAAGAAACCAGGGAACCTAAGTGATAGAAGAGATGGATCAGAGCATTCCAGGTGTGAGAAATAGACAGAGCAACATTATAGAGAGGGGAAATAGGATGTTCTGTTAGAGGAATAGCAAAAAATGCTAGTTTAACCTGATTATAGAGTCAATAGAGAAAAGAAAAGTGTAAGAAGACTGGAAAAGTAGGACAAGAAGAGCTTGCAGCTACTTCTAAATGGGCAGTTAGGTGGTACAGTGGATTGAGTGCAGGGCCTCAAGTCAGGAAGACTCATCTTCCTGAGTTCAGATCTGACCTTCAACCACTTATTAGCTGTGTGACCCTAGGCAAATCACTTAATCCTGTTTGCCTCAGTTCATCATCTATAAAATGAATAGGAGAAAGAAATGGCAAATCGCTCTAGTATGTCTAACAAGAAATCACCAAATAGGGTCACAAAGTCAGACACAAATGAAACAACTAAACAACAACACCATGTCTAAATAGATTCAGGCTGACTTGGACATCAGTTGTAATTCAAGATCAAATGCTGTATTTGAGCAGTGAAAATTTCTCCTGTACATTGCCATTTGATTCTATAAAATATAACTTTTTACCTTTAAAGAAACTCTGCAAATAAAATGAACCAATCAAATGTGGTTAATAATTATTCCAGCTAGTGTTTATCAAATAAATTTGATACAGGCTGTAAAATACTTCTGTGCTTGAACTCTACTGACAAAAGTTGAAAATCTTGATCTAGAGGCCTGGGAGCCTAATATAACTCCAGTATAAAAGAGTTTGGGAATTTTATTGTGGAAAATAGAAGTTAGGTCTATTTTTATATAAAAATGTTCCTACATATACTTATTTTTGATAAAGACATTACATTTAGTGTTTTGGAGGGAAAGATATTAGTAGGGTCAAAATGTTATGTCAGTCAGCTAGCATTTATTAATGTCTACTTTGTGCCAGGCAGCATGCTAAGTGCTGGGGATACAAAAAAAAAAAAGGCAAAATTATCCCTGCTCTCAAGGAGCTCAACAGTCTAATGGAAAAGACAATTGGAAATAACTCTATACAAGCTAGATAGATACAGGCTTAATTGGGATAGCCTTAGAGGAAAGGCACTAAAATTATTCTCATTATTAGGGACATTATGGCTCCTTAGAATACAATTTGAAAATACTGATTTAAATCAAGTAGCTTTGAAACAATGGCTCCACTCCAGCATGCTTCTAAATAGATAATTTTCCAGTTCAAGGAAACATACTAACATGCCACCAAAGACTTTTTGTTTTGTTTTGTTTGTAGGTCAGTAATTTTGAGAAGTCTTGATTATAGGGTACAACATTTATATTTTCAGTCCCTCTAAAGCAGCAAGGTTCTAATGTTCATGGGCACCAATTTATTTGGATCAGATGTTATTTATATGTAAAGCACTGATTAAAATTTAACTTTATATTTTTTTTCCCTTAAAGTACTGCTTCCTCACTTATTCAGAAAAATACATTTTTATTCTATGGGATGGAAACTTACACACTAAAATTATTAATAAAGAAGGAGGAAAACACTTGACACTTACTAGCTGTGTGACCCTGGGCAAGTCACTTAACCCCAATTGCCTTAAAAAAAAAAAGGAGGAAACATTAAAATTTAGTCAATGTACCCATTATACCCTTTACAGTATTTGACATCTTCCACTTGGGATCAAATTTGTCATATATGTGAGTAAAAGTACTTGGGGGATTTTCTCTCTCTCAATTTTCACAGTTATGAATGAATTTACGCTGAAGGCAGCAATAATTTGGTTAAGTAATATTATATCCAAAAAAGGCAGCCTAAAAAAAAAACTAGAGGAAGGCAGTGATCCTAAAGAATTATTCAAATTTCACTTCAATTAAAGGAAATTATTCATTAGGTATGTATTTTTTCCCTATTCTCTTTTTCAAACACAGCATGGTAAGATGTGATAACTGGAGCAATCAGATAACATTTCAAAGACAAGATCTTAAAAGCTTTAATAACTGGTAGGTAGTCATATATACTATGAACTTTTACTTGAAATTTATCCTGGCTAAAGCAATATAATTTAGAGGTTGCTATCAAAATCACTAAGAGAAATAATATATGTTTATAAGTTATAGATAAGTTGCAGATCTGAATTTATAGAGGGAATTTTTTTAAAAAAGTTTATGTATTTTGTTTTCATATCATTTTCTTTTTCAGTTATACGTCTCTCCACTCTATTGCATAGGTAGGCATTCCTTAAAATATAAGATTTAAAAGAAAGAGGAAAAGAAACAGTTTACTAAAATGAACTAATATGTCAACTGAGTTTGATAATCTATGGAACATTACACATCTATAGCCATAGTCCCCCATCTCCTCAAAAATGAAAGAAAGGTGCATTTTCTCATCTGTTTTCTAAGGCCAGCATAAGAGAACATCTATCTGTCTTTGATAAGTTCAAATCACCTGCCCAGATGAATTAAATTCTAGGATATTGAAAGAGTTGGCAGATCGATATCATTGCTGGGATACTATCAGTGATCTTTTAAAGTTTGTGGAGAATGGGAGTGGTACTGAAGGACTAGAAAAGGATAGCTGTCCTGATATTCAAAGAATCAAAGAATGTACAGTGAGCCTGAATGTAACTTCTTAAAAGATTCTAAACTTCATTTAGAGAGTTGGTTGATTAACATCCAGAAAAGGAAGCAGTGATCACAAAGAACCAGCTTCGTTTCATCAAGAATAGGTCTTGCCAGACTTAACTAATTTCTGTTTTTTGATGTGGTTATTAGATTGGAGGTCAGGAACATGCTACCAATTTGCTTTACCATGATTAGAGCAAAGCATTTTATAAAATGTCTTATGTTATTTCTGCAGGAAAGATGGGAAAATATGGGCAAGATAATAGTATAACTAGGAATATTTGGAACTGGTTGAATGACCAGAAACAAAGCTATATGTAATGGTTTAATGACAACTTAGAAGGAGACCTCCAGCAGATTTCCCAGGGATTTGTTCTTGGACTGATGCTGTTTAACATGACTTGGATAAATATATAGATGAGATACCTATCACAGTTGAATATGACCCAAAGCTGAGATGGATAGATAACACACCAAATGTCAGTATTCAAAACAATCTTGAAAAACTAGACTAAATCAAATATGAAATACTTGAGCTAAATATGAAATACGAGCTAAATAAAATATGAAATTAAATGCAGATAATTTAAAGTTTTACTTTAGGCTCCTGAAAAAAATCATTATAATGGATATAAAATGAGGGAGGTATGGCTAGATAATGATCTGAAAAATTATCATGGATGGAGCTGGAAGGGCTGTTAGAGGTCATGTATTCCAATCCTTTCTTTTTTCAGATGGGGAAACTGAAAGTTCAGTGTTTTATCCTGTCTCACAGCTATTGGAAGTAGGATTTGAACCCAGGTTTTCCTGATTACAAGTTTCTTACTCTATCAAGCACACCATACCGAATTAGGAGCTTTAGTGCTATACAAGCTCAATAGAAGTCAACCATGTAATGTGGTAGTGGAGAAGGTAAACGTTTTCCTAGCCTGTATTGAAGAGCATAAGATTCTAGGTATGGTAATTCTTAACCTGTGGACTGTGAACTTAAAAACAAACAAACAAACAAACATTTTGATAAATGTATTCCTTTATAATTAGATTTCTTTGTAATCCTATGTATTTTATTTTATGCATTTAAAAACTTCATTTTGAGAAGAGGTCTATGGGCATCTAGGAAGCATGTTGTATAGAGTGCCAAGCCTGGAGTCAGGAAGATTCTTCTTTCTGAGTTCAAAGCTGGCCTCGGACACTTGCTAGCTGTGTAACCCTGGGCAAGTCACTTAACCTTCTTTGCCTCAGTTTCCTCATCTGTAAAATGAACAGGAGAAGGAAATGACAAACCACTCCAATATCTCTGCCAAGAAAACCCCAAATGGAGTCACGAAGAGTTGGACACAATTAAAACAATCAAACAAAAACAACTACAATCTTTGTCTATAAGCCAAAGGGGTTGATGAAACAAAAAAAAGTCAAATCAACAAGAATTTATTAAGCACCGACTATGTGCCAGCCACCATGCTAAGCAGTAGGAATAAAAAGAAAGGGAAAAACAATTCCTGCCCTCAAGGAACTCACTATCTAATGCAAGAGACAACAGGCAAAAAAAACTATTTACAAAGAGCCCATGAAGGATGAATTGGAGATAAATTGGACATTTTTGACAACTTTCTCCTAAATAATTTTTTTCTCAGATTTTCTTGAAACTACTTTGCCCTCATTATATTCCTACCAGTCTGCCCACTCCCTCTCAGTCTCCTCTGCTGTCTCATCATCTATATCATGTCCTATAATTGTGGGTATTCCCCCAGGCTATCTCCTGGGCCCTCATCTCTATATACTCAGTCTCTTGGTGACCTCATTAGCTCCATTGAGTTGAAGCATTATCTATATGCAGATGACTCACCAATCTATATATCTACCTTTCTCCTGAAGTTTGTCCCCTCAATTTCAGGTTGTATTACCAATTGTCATTTTGGACAATCAGACTCAACATTCTGGGGACATTAAATTAACATGTTCAAAATAGAATTCATTTCCATCCCCTAAAACTCAAAACCATTTCTCAATCTTTGCTGCTTTTCTTAAAGGTCCCACCACACCTCGATCTCTCAGGATGGTAAAACAGGATGACAAATTCCACACACACCCCACATAGCAAATCAGTTGCTAAACCTTGCCATTTCTGTCTCCACAATATCTTTTGTTTCTGATTGCTCTCCACTCACAGAAGTTACCAACTTAGTTTAGGCTCTCATTGCTTTTCACCTACATTAGTCCTCCTAATTAGTTTCTTGTCTGTTTTCTCTCAAATCTAGTTCATCCTCTACTGAGCTGCCAAAGTGATTTTCTTTAAGCACAGATCTGACTCAACTTTATGGTTCCCTATTGTCTCCAGGATAAAACATGAATCTTTCTGTTTATCTTTCAGAGCCTTTCTTAACTTGGCATTAGACTATATTTTTGACCTTATTGTACATCATTCCTCTTGTACTCTGCAATCCAAGTAACCTGGCGTTGTTCCTCATAATTAGCATTCTATCTCTACTCTCTATCTCTTTATACTGGCCATTCTCTATACCTGGATTAATAGAAAGATATCACTAACAGATAACTTCATTGAACATTATTATAAAATACTAAGTGCATCACAGAATTGTAAAATTCTGTTGAGATCTGAGCTACAATAGAAGTGGTACCATTTGTAAATCTTCCGTATCTTGTGTGTGGACATTATGTCTCTCTTTTTTTTCCTATATGAAAGAATAATCCTAAATTGTTATGGCACAGTTTCAGATATAACCAATTAAATAATTATTTATAAGCTTAAATAGTTATGGACATACACTGCATACCTTGTACACAATGTTACAATTCATTGGATTGGAATTTAAAGGACTTTTTTCTTTAAAATGAACATTTGAGAGGGAATTTGGAGGTGCTTTTTTCTATACTTAGGACTACCTGTTCTCTTCTAACTTCTGTAATTAATTGCTACCATATTTGATACTGTTTCTTTTAAAATCTTTGCTTTTGAATTTGAATATAATTGAGTTATTAAGGCATTTAAAACATTCTTTCCTAAGATTTTTTCTTGTGAAGTCTTTGCTAAAATCACTTCTTATTTTAAATGTGCTATCTTTTGTGTTAGAGAATGACCAAAATATTAGCAGGTTTCATAGGGCAATTAGGTGGTGTGGTAAATAAAGTGGTGGTGGGCCTGGAGTCAGGAAACAAGTTCAAATTCAGCCTCAGACACTCACTAACTATATGAACGTGAGGAAGTCAGCCTCAGTTTGCCTCTATTTCCTCAACTGTAAAATAATAATAATAATAGCACCTCCTTCTCTCCTCGGGTTGTTGTGAAGATCAAGTGAGATAATATTTATAAAGGAATTAGCACAGTGCCTGGCACATAGCCATATAAATGCTAGCTACTATTATTTTTAGTCCCATCCTTTCAATTTATTATTAGGCTCATCCTTATAATTATTATTATTAGTCCCAGCCTTTTAATTTTAATTAAGCACCTTAGGGTGCTTCTTCACACTCAGGGTTGCATAAATCTATTTGTAAACTTTTTTTTCTTTGTCAGGTAGCAAATATTCAAGATCAAAGCAGTTATTTCTATGGAAAGCAGAGGGCAACCTGCTTATTGTTATTTTTATTGACTTTAAGAATATTTTAAACAGACCCAGAAAATTCCCAACAACTTGTATTGCATATGTCCCAGGAGGAGGGAAAGATACAATCCACAACTCTTACTTTGTAAGGAGTGTGATATAACCAGTGATCTTATTCATTATAATACAAATATTGTAATCAATCATAATCTTCAGTGTTCCATAAATCCACAATTCTGTGAAAGGGATAAGAAAAAGGGAATTAAGCTATCAGTGAGTTTACTAAAAAAGGAAAAGAGATTTCCTGATTATCATCATTCAGAATTAGTCAGTCATACACATGGTAATCATTCATATTTTAAGCAATAATATGAAAATCAACACAAAGCTATGAAAGGAAAGGAGCGACTCTGTTGTTTTTTCCCTATAGTTTGAAAAATGTAGTTATGTACTAATTTAATTCCCTTTTCAAAGTAGCATGGGGTTTCTGATGCAAAAATTATTTTATATTCATACACCCACCTCACAGTGCTTCTAAGCTCATCAGACCTCATCTTCCTTCTTGCCTCTTATTTCTTCTTTTTCATCAACCAAGCTCAGAGCTCACAATGAAGCAACTGTGGAATTCTGCATGGAGTTTAAGGTATACAGGGAAGACCTCCAGAATGGTGGTGTCAAACTCAAGTAGAAACAGAACCCTGCAGTAACAATTGACTTAGAAAACCACAAATTAACATTATCTATGTTGTATTATAATTCTTTTTTTTTATTTTTACATTTCTCAATTACAGTTTGATTTGGTTCTGGCTATACTTGGGAGTTTTGCAGGCTACTTGTGGCCTGTAGTCTCAAGTTAGACACCTCTTTTCTAGAATATTATCGTACTTTCCTAGCTTTGGAACTCATGCTCTATCATTGGCTATATGTTATATCAGAGGTGTCAAATGCAGTAACTGCCCCATGATGCCAACATTCCCAGAGTGCTATCTGAAGCAGATTAAAATATAATTGGTAAATTTAAAAATAAATTTTAAAAAATAGAAAAGACAATATGATTTTCTAAGACAATATGCTGCCTATAGGGACCTCTCTGTATGATTCAGTGGCCCCCATTTCTATTGGAGTTTGACACCACTGTGTTACATGCCACTGACAGAAGCTTTTCTCCTACCAGTCATTAGGCATGTATCTAGTTTTGCATGTAAATAGTATGAATTGATGGGCAGAAGAGAAAGAGCCTTCACACCCCAGAACAACTTTTCCATTAGGTACATTTTGGGTACCTGATTTACCATCATTAATGTTCATTTGTGAATATCATTTAAGATATTGTCCACTGCAAAAACACATATTCTGAGGGAGGTGGGGTGGAATAACATTGGAAAATACATTGTTTTTTTTTTTTAAAAGTCAGGCTTTGACACTTTAATGTGAATTAATTTATTAGTCCTCAGGCAGTAACATAATATAAGGTGAGATAGTGGTGATTATGTCCTCCTAGAGAGAAAAATCTGAGTTCAAATACTGCTTCCCATGCTTACTAGCTGTGTGACCATGAGCAAATCATCCAACCATTATGATCTTCAGTGTCTCATTTGTGAGATGTGGATGATAATCTTCTAGGATTCACCTTTCAGAATCATGGTGAGACTCAAGTAAAATGCTTTGTTTAAAGTGCTTTACCAATTTTAAAAGACAGGAATGGGCACTAGACTGGTGATCTCATTGGTACAGGGAAGCCTAAGTGAGGACACTTCCTCTACTAAAATACTCTAATAAAATACTTTTTTTATTCAACTTTTAATCTAAAGTTGTCTGGACCACTTGGAGGTTAAGTAATTTGCCTTGGGTCACATAGTATTCATCAGAAGCAGGATCTGAGCCCAGCTCTTCTTGGCTTCAAGGTCCACTTTCTATCTACTATGGCATGCTCTACTACCTCACAAACCTTAAAACTAAATTAATATAAATGATCATTATAATACCAATGGTCAGTTGAGAACAGATTTTGTAGGATGGGTATAAAGTGTAGGGAAGCACTGGGCATAGCTGGAGAAGAGGAGGGACATAGTGGGGGTAAGGAGTAGGGCAGGGGGAGGGAAAGACCAGAATCATCCTCCTCCCTTTTGCATTAAAAGTGAAAATCAGAGGCAAAATCCTTCTTATTGATTCTATTTGAATCCTTCTCCCTCTAAATTGGGTTGACTAAAGCCTATAAGCTCATGGAAAGCTTGGTTCTATCCAACTTAAGGATTCTCTCAAGTTCACTTTGTGGTCATGTTGCATTTGAATATGCATATGTGTGTATGTATGTATATATATGTATATATATATATATACACACAAAACATATATACTTACAATGCACATATACACAAACACATACCTACACATGTTACAATACGCATGGAGCAAAATAAAACAACCCTAAATAGCACTTCAGTCCAAAAATTTGCCTCTAGGTAACCTTTATCAAAATTGTACCATTCAAATACTAGCAATGTATAAAGCCTTGGATCCTAAAT
Source organism: Vombatus ursinus (assembly GCF_900497805.2). Lineage (NCBI taxonomy): Eukaryota > Metazoa > Chordata > Mammalia > Diprotodontia > Vombatidae > Vombatus > Vombatus ursinus. The sequence goes on from NW_020954576.1 coordinate 36,003,856, forward strand.
TTAGGAGTATTTGCATCTTACCTAGCTTCTGGGTTGGCCTTAAGTCCTCATAGAGTTTTAGAATAGTAGAAGCTATTCATCCTAAATTCTGTGTTCTAGATTGATGATGGCAAAAAATTTGAAAGTAAGTTAACTTCTGCATTAGCATTTTGGTTTTTTAGAAAATAGATAGCCCCTCTTGCTGGTGATGCTGATGGTTCCTAATGGTCCTAAGGAAAGAAATAAGAACATTTTTAAAAGCCAAATCAGTAAATGAATGCTTTAATTGACAGTTTTGCCATGGCAGCATTCCTTTTTTTGGTATGCACTCTAGGTTCATTGATTTCTGCATTTATTTATTGATTAGTCTTCTTCATCTAGTTTAAGGTAGTGAGAAAGCTAAAGTATTTGAGTCATTTTCCACTATCATCTCTGTTATATTTTTAAAAGTAGCATTCTGCACAGATGGAAATTAGCAAGGTCTCTGAAAAACCGCCAGAAATAGCAGCACTAACATCGTGCTGCAAATTTACTCATGGAACAAATCTGATAAAGAAGAGCAAATGTTGCCAGTGTTGGCTGTGACAGACAAAGTGGATCCAATAATAAACATCTCAATGGGTATATACATATGATTCAATAGTGTATGACCTTTACTTTCGAACTCAACTTTGAGTCTTCTGTTACTATTCACCTTTCTGGAGGAAAAAGATGTACTCAAGGCTAGTATTTGTAGCCAGGATGCTTGCCTTTTCTGGAGCCATTTGCCATTGATGTGGCAAGATTCATAAGATGTATATCATCACAAATTCACTGTGTTGATTAAAAAAATATGTAATGGTGAGAGATGGGAGGTTTGGGAGAGTTCTTAGGATTACCAATGTTACTGAACAAATAAATCCATGCCTTTTATTAACTGTGATCAAATTAAAGCCTGTAAAATAATCATTAAACATGTTTCCTCAGTATTTGGAGTCTTGTCCAGTAGTGTAGAGGTAAATAACACCTTTTTGAAAGAAGCATTCCATAACTAGCCTCAAAGTCATCAAAACCCATCTGGGTTTGAGCCTTGCTTCTGACACATACTGGTTGCATGACTGTGGTCAAGTCATTTCATCACTTCATGCTCAAGGTAACCCTTTAAGACTATAAGTTGGAGAGAGAGTGCCAACATGTATTAATACAGTGATTCACCAAAATGGTTCCTTTTACCATTTACACTACAGATCCTGTCCTTATGTCCCTGGTCTATGATGAAAGAAAGCTGAGAAAGAGCAACTAGAATGGAAGTCTAATCTCTTCTTTCATAAGAAACCCACTGCTCCTGTAAAGAGTTGTCTCTGTTCTTGAGTATCAGTATGGGGTAGTAAATAGATTGCCAGAGGAGGAGCTAGGAAGACCAGAGTTCAAATTCCATCTCTGAAACTTTGATTATGGATAGGTCACTTAATTGCTCTGAACCTCAGTTTACCCCTTGGTAAAGTGGGGATAATAATAATTATAAGGTCTTTTTTATCGGGGTTGTGTAAAGCTCAAAGAGATGATACAATGTTTCAAAAATCTTAATGCAGTTTAAGCTATTTAAGACTTGGAACACATTGTAAAATGCTTTGCAAACTACAAAAGAACTATATAAATGCAAGTTGTTATTAAAAAAATCAGATTTTGTTAATTTGTTTAGAATTCCTGACAGCTCTAGATAGGAAAACAAAAATTTAGTATCAGAAACGTTTAACATCTAAAAGTGTATTTTTTCCTGTAGGAAGGTTAGTTTCCAAACTGGCATGGGACTGATAGTTATCCTCAAAGAAACAGCTTTAAAAAGTAGCTAAAACTTTTTTAATGGAGACCTGTGATGTCATTAGTGTAGTCCACCTTTGAAGACTGATAACCTGATTGTAATTTATAGCCTTAGGAGAGTTTCTTGAGACACTGAGGTAGTAAATGACTTGCCTATGATTGCACAGCTGATATACATAACAGGTGGCAGTTGAACTTAGATCTTTCTACCTAAAAGATGAGGTTGTTCTTCATAAAGCTCAGTAAAATGAAAGATATCTGAAGTTTTCAGTCTTATCATGATACACTTCTCACTTCCAGGATTTAAGTTTGTTTTCTGCCTGTGTATGTCATGTCCTATGATAGAGGAAAAGATCTGCATAACTTTTGGGTGATGTCTATAATCTGATACCTAACATCCAATCTAATTACTTAGTGGGCATTATAGAATAATAGAATGTTGAAACAGGAGGGTATTTCAGAAATTGTCTTCTCCGAGCTGCTTCTAATAAACATGAGGAAAGTTAAATGGTCTGTCTAAGGCCACACAGATTGTGGAAGAGAAAAAAAAAAAACAGTCGTTCTTCTAACTCTCTGTCTCTGTCTCTGTCTCTCTCTCTCTTTTTCTCTCTTCCTCTTCCTCTCTGTCCCTCCCTTTCTCCCTCTTCTCCCTTTCCCCTTCCAATCCCCTAATCCCTCCCTACTCCCCCTCTCTTACACTCACCTATGATTGAATTTTGGACTGAATTTTTGCTTTATATTGATACATAGAGAAACTGTAAAGTTTTTATGGAGCTTGTAAACATGAGGGAATTTGATACCTAATATAGTATCACCCAACTTATATAGAGACTACTTATCTGGCAAACATCTCTAAAATATATCTGAGAAACTAAAAGGAAACCAAAAAGGGTCCCAAGCAGCCAAAATAAATGTTAAAAAATCCCTTCCTTTTACTGATGAGAGGAGCTCTCAAATCCTGTTTACTCTTACTTTAGATACAATTCTAATATGCTTAATTTTATGATTTTCTAGGTCATTAAAGATTACATAGGAAATGAAATGGGGGAGGGAGACCTGCTTGAGATAAGCATATTGATAGCTAAAGCAAGTGGTAGTGAGAAGTATTAATCTGATGTGGAAGAACTAAACACAAAATCAATGAGAAGCTCATATTAAAAAGTCCAGAGTATCATAATTTGAGATAAGAATACTTCAGTAGCCCCTAAGTATGTTGTTAAATTGCAACATAGTTCAATAAATGAAGTTCTTAATGATTAACCTAGGATGACTGAAAGTTTATAAGGGACATTAGAGATTATCTAGCCCAATCCTCTCATTTTATAGGTGAGGAAACTGAGGCACTAAGAGAAGAATGAAATTGTTCAAGGTTAAACATGAATAAGCTGCAGGGTCAAGATCTTAGCCCGTGTCTTCTGACCCAAGTCAGTATTCTTTCTTCCCAACAAAGATTCTGTTTAGAAAGGCAAGGAAATATGAACTACGTTCTTGATAGATTTCCATCACAAATGGCAATTAAAAAAAAAGTTTTGGAGCTTGAAAGGAACAAGCCTCAAATATTTGGAAGCTTCAGTTATGTCGAAGCCCTTATTTCTAGAGGATGCCAGATAAGTAAGTGTTAACTGTACTTGGCCTTGAAGTTGAGACACAAAAACACCCTTCCTTTATAATAGTAACTCCTAGTCAAATGCATTTTTGGTATATTCCTTCCAAAGATGGTCACTAGTATCTGCAATAATTAGGGGAAGTAATGTGAAAGTAACTGCATGGAATGTGGCATATTTTGTTCTTTCAATTGTTGCCTCCTTGTTTGAATCATTAACATTTGGCAGATTTGTTGCTGAGTTTGTTGTTCTTTCAAACTTTGTGTTAGCCTGAGTGTGTTCTTATCTCGATCTTATATTTCTGCCATGACTTGCATTTCTTGCTGAGTTTCTGACTTGAATTGCTATATTTTTTTGCTGAGCTTTTGCTTTGTTTTATTTCTATCTGTACTTCCCCCTCCTTTTTCTTGTTATATTTCTGCTTTGGCCTATTGTATTTCTCTAGCCATTCATTAGCTTTTCCCCTTCCCCCTTTTTTAGTGATTCTCTTGTTCAGTATACACAGTATCTAATCAATAAGCTTCTTCGCTTGCTGCAGGATTTCCAACTTATTGTGCTTTCTGTCTGCTTTGATGTGGCATGATGGGGTTTTCTCTGCTTTGGCTAATGTGCTGTTGTCTAAATTTGCAGTGTTTCAGCTCATTACACTGACTTTAATTTTGATGTATTTGTATTTTATCCAGTTCAAGTCATGTTTCTTTCCTCTATCAATTTAATTACTTTCTGCCTGGGCAACATTGTGTTTATACAATTGCTGCTAAAAAGACAAAAGGTTTCTATTTAAATTACCACCCAGAACATCAGCAACTCAGTCCAAAGGTACTCTTTGCTTCGCTGATTGATGCTTACCTTTGTGTGGGGAAAGAAAATTTAGAATACTGAGAAGGCCTTCTTTGTAGACAATGTCTCCACTGAACTTAGTCAAGCCAGGTTTATAGCTGTGAAGTCATTAACACTAGGGAAGAAAGTAAGGTTGAAGGGTCACTGTCCTGCTTTTCAGTGAGAATATATATGTATACGTGTGTGTGTGTGTGTGTGTGTGTGTGTGTGTATGTGTGTATGTATGTATATATACATAACCATAATTTCGGAGTACTGAAGAGGAATCACAGCTCCCATCTCCTGTCAGAGAGGAGACAGACTTACAAACTGGAATGAGACATATATTTGGAAACAGACAACGTGGGGATTTGTCTTGCTGCACTATATATGTTATGAGGATTTATTTGTTATTCAATTAAGGGGGAGGTGGAAGAGATAATAAATACTTGTAGAAAACAATTTTTTAAAGAAAATAAGGGTTTCTTTTTACACCTTTTGTTTGTATACAACAGTCCTTTCTAGATATCCCTCCTTTATCTCTCAAGCCCTACCTCATAACAACGAAAAACAAATTGACACAATGACTACCCCTGACAATGTATGCAACATTTCAGATTTGTAGTGCTTCCCCCACCTCTGTCCCCCATCTCTCAGTTGAAAAGAAGATGCATTTTTCATCTCTTCTCCAGGACCAACATTGGATATTACAATTGTTCAGAATTCAGTTTTCTTTTAGTCTTCATTTTATTTACATTATTATAGTCAATGGATATTGTTTTCCTGGCTGTATGGTCTTTTCTATGTATCAGTTCATATGAGCAAATCCATTTCTTTCTGAATTCCTCAAGTCTGTAATTTCTTATGGTAAAGTAATATTCCATTTCATTCATAAACCTCAGTTTGTCCATCCATTCCCCAATCAATGGCCCCTAACTTCATTGATCAGTTTCATTGAAATAAAGTAGTTCTCTATGTTTTCAGATCACTTTCACACACATTTCATTTGATTGTCGCTCTAACCTTGTGAACCAAATAAGGTAATAGATAAAGAAACTGGGGGCTCAGAAAAGTTAAGGTGATTTGTCCTGGGTAGATTCATAGCTACAATCAATGGCATGGAGTCTAACACTCAGATTTTCTGAGTCTAAAACCAGTACTTTTTTCTTCATACTCCATTTCTATTCAGAACATCAATTTGAGTACATATTGTATAGAGAAAACCATGATAAATATTATTTGAAGATTCAGAAAATGAAGAAGACAAGGCTGTTGTCCTTACTACACAAGAACTTCCAGTAATGGGAGTGATATGACAAGCAGATTTGAACAGTGGGTAAGAATAAATATATGAAACATATATATGTATATAAATATATATATGAAACATATATATGTATATAAATATATATGTATGCATAAATGTATATATATATGTATGTATGTGTGTGTGTGTGTGTATATATATATATATGTATATGAAATATATGAAAACTGTCCAAACAAATTCCCAGGTATAACATTATCTGAAAATTATAGTTATTTGGAGGCTTACCATTAAACCATTTAAAGAAATGCTTGAAATAAAGATGTGGTATTAGTCAAATCATTTAATGTCCCCAGGCCTGTATTTCTATACCCTGTAACATGAAGAAGTCAGACCAGAAGATAGTTAGGAGGCTTTTCATCTCTCGCTCTCTATGGCTCTATATTTTGTAGGTTTATATAAACAAATGTCATGGCTAAAGTCTCTTGACCGACTAATATACACCAATAATCAGTAAGTATTTTTTTTTAAAAGTTAATTTATCTTCATGGTACTTCCAGAAGTGAAAATGAGATAAGATTTTTATTGACTGTGTTTACATTGGACTACATTGGGAGTAGCCCTTCCCAGGGAATAGATTCTTCTTCAATCAATGTGAAATGATTTGATTCTATGAAATGAGACTAAGTGTCTTGCTTTTTTATATCAAGGATTATTATAAATGACTATAATAACACCCTTGACCTTGATGAGAAGAGATTTACTACAGTCTAGTCACATAGTATTAGGTTTCGTCCTTTAGATTAACAATAAATTTAAAATATATTCTAAATTCATAGGTTGTTAGAGCTTGAACAGGCCTTAATGCTCATTTAGTCCGACATTCTTATTTTAATAATATGGAAAATGAGACCCAGGGAGTCAAATTGACTTGCCTAAAGTTATGCCAATATTTTGTGACAAATATGAGACTCCAAACCCACATTTCCTAGTCTAATGCTCTTTCCACTGTTCCATATATAGCCTTCTTAATGCTCTCCTTAGGGTACATATTATGGGAACACCTGATAAATGTAGCTATTTAATAATGAGGTCCTTTTGGTACTTCAGTAGTGAAGCCCTCTTGGATGGAGTCCAAGATGGACCTTCCTAATATCAAAATATGCTCTGTAGCAAAAAGTTATGGGAGAATTTCAGGAGTTTGTATAAAGGTAAACCTTAAAGCAATAAAAAAATGAAATCCATATTGTGGCAAACATAAATGTGTTGTCAATAGAAAAAACCTACATAAAATCAGTTGATATGGATGATCTTCTTATTCTTCAAATAGGCTAATTGATTGTTCACTGGGCTCACTCAGCCAAAAGTAGAGAGAAACTTTGTACAGACATCATTAGTTTTTCTCCATTTAGAGATTAATCATGAAGAGCTCTGGCTCTTTAATTCTGTAATTTGTATATTTAATGGGCTGCTGCAGAATCTATGACAGTAATTAGCATAGCCTGAAAACTCATTAATACGCAACAACATGATTAATGCAGCATTAATGCAAACATGACTGAAGTTATTTGGGTTATGTAGTAAGAAGATTAAAGCTAAAATGTCCTGTTTGTTTTACCAGTGGTGAGTATAATAGAGTGGCAAAAAAAATAAAAACAGGTATCAAATTAGTCATTTTAATATAGAAAAAAAAAATCTCCAGATCAGAATCAAGGTGATCCCTTTTTGTCTCTGGCTACAAACCTTTTTTGTAAGAAATACTATGTTCAATTTATTCATTCATCATTACTGTATGTAAGCTTATTCAACCTTTTAGTTTGACCTACTTAGCCTTTTTCCAGTTTTTACATAATATTAGTAGGATTATATTGAAAAGATCTTAAAATTATGCCATTCTTCAACTATGACCAACATTTTATCACACATTTGTGTTCCAAAATGAAGATGCTCCCTAGGAAATGTCAAAAGAATTAAAAAAAACATGATTATTTTCCTGATCACATAATCCAAGAAACATTATTCCCATTACAAAGGAATACATCCTAATTAAAAATTTAAAAATATCTTAGAAGATACAACAAATAATCAGAATAGTAACTCACATTTTATATTTACAATTATGAAATGCCTTATATTACATCATTACTCAGATCCCTATTGTATGAGGTTTGCAGTATAATTATTATCCCCATTTAATAGATGAAAAAATTGAGACTCAGAGAATTTAAGTGATTTGCTCAGGAACACATAATTATTAAGTAACAGACTTAGAACGAGTTTTCTGACTCTAAATCAAATATTTTCCCCAATAATTCTTGTTCCTTTTGCACCAAAGTAACAACAACAATCCTACTCCAAAATCAAACATTAGAAATTATTAATAAAATTAAAATAATATCTTGTGGAGGAAAGACTAAAAATTAAAATTAGAAATTTCTATACCATAATAGCCATATACATGTCTTTGACAAATTAGGAGTGGTTTCTCTTGGAGTTCATTACTTGAACTTTAAAAAAAGGTTTTCTTCTCAACTACAATTGTTTACTGTAATATTGGAAAGAATAATATGACCTAGTTGTTTAAAAATACTATAAAAATGTTTTAGTGTGAATATATCTTTCTTTGCTTATTTTTGTTATAAATTTGTATTGATATGAAAGTGTTCATGATTATTTTACCTTATACTGATTTAATCTATCAGCCTATTTACAGAATATTTGGGGCAGTACAAGAGGATTATCATTTATTTAAATTCAGAGTACATATTAAAAGTACACAAATATACCAATGTGATCTCATAGATCTGGAAGTTCTTTCCAGTGATGCCTGCTCAGCATGTGCACCTCTTGTCCTATTCTCCTGTGAATTCACCCCACAGACAACAGCTAACATTCTGGAGGCCCTTTTCTATTTCTCCTGTCACAAAGGTACCATTGGAACACTCTGGCTGTCCACCTATAATCCCTAACCCTGCTGTATGAACAGCCCATCTTCCCTTCCTATCATGTATTTCCTTGATGACATGTCTTGTTCTTGTTCAGAATTCCTCATTGGTGACATGTTGCAACTTGCTCATATTCGCAATGCATCTATCCATAGACCTCTTTATGCTATTTTCAATTATTTAGAGACTATTGCATTCTAAGTCTAGCTGACGGTTGGTATTAAAAAGATGGAGCTGTGTTTAAAGGAACTTTGCAATTTCCTGAATGTAATCCAGCCTGTTCTTTTCAATTCCAGGTTTAACTCATTGTCCATTTGTACTATCTGTCTCAGAAGTAAATACTCATGGACAAACTCAAAGATATCCATACAAATGCATGTTGTAATCTGAGCAATAGATAATCTTCATCTGCTCTGGCTATCCTGTGGAGATGGTCAGGTCAAATTCCTTGAGTAATTACAAGTCTCTTCCAGGAGGCTTCACAACCATCTAGGACTTAATGGAGTCAGCACAATGTCATCCACAAATAGGAGCATCTGGAGGATCCATTCACAGAAAATCCCTCTTTAACTTGGACTCTGTGCTGAATCTCCTGTGTCTATCACAGTGGCAAGGACCTTTGTTGAAAATAATGTCCTGTTTTGTGCCAACCTGATGTTTATTAGCAGAGGTCATTGAAGAGTTGTGAATGCCTAGGATCATGGCTACATTGCCTTTAGCTGAACTGTCAGCTAACAGTTCATTGAGAGTGTTGCATAGAGACACTGAGTGACGGACATTAGATAGTGAGCTCTTTGATGGCAGGAACTGTCTTTTGCCTTTCTTTGTATCCCCAGTGCTTAGCACAGTGCCTGGAACACAATAGGTACTTATTAATTGCTGGTTGATGGACTTACATTCTTTGAATGAGGTAAATTGTTAGGATTCAAAACCCAGCTGGCCTTTTCATATTTTTTTTTCAGTGTGACTTTGTACATCCTTTTCCCTTCCACCCCTTTGGACCTAAGAGTCTGCCTTTGCCTGCCTAGCCCCTTAGACCTCTTCCCTCATGAATTTCTGTATGTTTTTTTAAACTCATTGGATTCAAGCATTTTATTTGGGCTACTCCAACTTAATAGCATCTAGGTACTCCAGTTCTATAAGGATTAGTTGAAGAAAGTGGGATTAGCAGGAAGGATGAAAGACTTAAGGCAATCATGATAACTATCTTTAAATATTTGAAAATCTTTTATGAGGAAGTAGGATTAGGTTTGTTTTTAGTCCAAGAGCTCAGAACTAGGATCAAAACTTAGTGTGAAGAGGAAAATCTGATATAATGAACAACTTCCTACTGATTAGAGCTATCCCAATGTGGAACAAGTTGAAGAGAATGCTCCCTTTGAGGAAAAGCTGAATGACCTTTGTTCTATTCCAGAAGGGATTTCCAAGCAAGTGTGGCTTGTATTAGGTAGTCTCAGAGGACCTTTTCAAATTAGATTCACAACTTCCTAGCTTTCTAGTCTTCTTACACTTATTCCCCTATTCCCCCATGTGAATTGTAATGTTGACCATCTTGACTTCAACGATGTTCCATTGACTAATTGTGAATTTGCTTTGACTATCCCTCATGCCTGGAATGCTCTCTCTCCTCCCCTCCTGCTGGCTTCCTTTAAGACTCAGCTTTAAATTCTGCCTCATATAAGAAATAAATTCCCAGTTTTTCCTACTCCCAACTGCTAATGACTCCCCTCTAAAGTGACATTCCATTTAAACCATATATATCTTGTAAACACCAGTTTTTTTGCATGTTGTCTCTCTCATTAGAACGTAAGCTCCGGGAGGGCAGACTTTTCCCTCCCCTTTCTTTGTAACCTCAGCACTTTGCAAAGTGCCTAGCACAGAATAACTTCTTAATAAAGGCTTGTTCATTGACTGATGGCTCTGTGACAGGAGACAGATTGTCATGAGCAAGGAACAGTAAGAAGGCAGGTATCACTGGATTGTAGAGTGCAGTGAGGAGAATAAAGTATCCACCAAGGCTCTATCTTGTTTTCTTTTCACTAAATACAATCTTTCTTGGTGAATTCATCTTCAGTTATCATATCTATGAAAATGATCTCCAGATCTATACATCTAGTACCAGATTATTTTCTGAGGGATAATCTACTCATTACCAAATTTTTTTTTTTTTTTTGGAAATCTTGAACATTAATACCTGTAGGCATGGCATATCCAACATATCCAAAATAGAACTTATTTTTCTGCTAAAACTATTCCCATTCCCCAGTATTTCTTCTTAAAGTCCAACAGTACTTAGCCTGCATTCTTGGACTATATTCTGGGCAGGGTTTTGCTTTTGTTATTCAGTCATTTCAATTGTGTCTGACTCTTCATGACCGCATTTGGGATTTTCTTGACAAAGATATTGAAGTGGGTTGCCATTTACTTCTCCAGCTCGTTTTATAAATGAAGTACTGAGGCAAACATTCTGCACAAGATAGAGCAAAATGCACTACTAGGATTTAGGAAGACTTGAATTTAAATCTTGCCTCAGGCATTTACTAGCTGTGTGACCCTGGGCAAGTGGTTTAATCTTACCCAGCTTCAATTTCATCATCCAAAAAATGGGGATTTAAATAGCACCCACCTTACAAAGTTGTGAAGTTTAAATAAGCTAATATATACAAAGTGCATTGCAAATCTTAAAGTGCTACATGAATGCTAGTATTATTATTATTAATTATTATTTAATTACTGTTCCTTTTAATTTCCTTTGGTACTCTTTGTCGTACTTTATTATTATTTTAGTAATGATAATTATATGTAATACATTAATATATAGTATACATATTTTTAAATAATAATAGCTAGCATTCTTATAGCACTTTAAGGCTTGCAATGTACCATCACATAATCATAAAATTAAAATAAAAAATAATAAAACCTGATTTTGCTTTCCATTTTGGAGATTAGGCTCATCATTGATAGTACTTAAGTTTTCTAGAAAAAATCCAATTATAAATCCAGGAATTAGATTTTGAGTGACATTTTGTTTCACAACTGTATAGACATTGAAATTTTTGAGAAGTCTTGGGAGTAAATTTATTTCTTGTATTCCCCTCCCCCCCAAGTTTTAGAATGTTGTGGTTTTAGAATTGGAAGTAATTCATTTTGTTGAGCAAATACAATGATCTTTTGAATGGTCTTTTTGTTCTCTCCAAATAACAGAAGCCTCAAACAGCGTGTGAAGAACTCCATGGACCTAGCCAATTAGTTTTCTAACACAATTGAGTGAGGGGCCCAAGCTTCATCACTTATTTTTTAACCAAATTAGAGTTAATGTGCTTTTTTTTATTGCTTAATAAAAACTTTTTCAAAATTGGTGACTTAATGTACATCATCCAAAAGGAAAAGAAATTCCGTATATAAAAAGAACAGAAAACTTTGAATCTCTATTAAGAACATCTGCTTTTTAAAATATGTATATATATATATATTTAATAACTTAAGCATGTTATTTTCAAATTAGTCCTCCTTGACTTTTTCTTTCTAAATTTCAATACTTTGTCTTTTAAAAATGCTTCAATGGCCCTTTTTTTTCTTTTCAAACCCCCCCCCCCCCGCCCCGTGGCTAGGCAGCATACTTGCTACCTTGTCTTCCCCCTCCCCCAAGGAAAAACACAATGCTTGTAACAAGAGAAAAAAGCAAAAGATATCTACACATTGACCATGATATTGATAGATGATCTCTCTCTCTCTCTCTCTCTCTCTCTCTCTCTCACTCACTCTCACTCTCTCTCACTCACTCTCACTCTCTCACACACACACACACACACATATACATTCTGTACCTCGTATTCACAATGTCTGTCAGATAAAATACTTAATCAATATTTTTAAAGTTGTGGGCTGGTCATTTGATGATCAGGGTACTTAAGTATTTCAAATCTTATTTTTCTTTATACTGTTGTTAGTAAATTGTCCTGGTTTTGCTCACTTAACTCTATATTAGTTCATGCAGGTCTACAAGAGTTTCTTGAGATTGTCCCTTTTGTCATTTCTTGTGGCATAACAATATTCCATTACATTCACAAGTGTAATTTGATTAGTTATTCCTCAATTGATTGGCACTCCCTTTCCAATTCTTTCCAATAAAACAACCCAATATAAGCATTTTTTCTTTATCTAACTCTTCCCCTTCTTTCTTTCTTCTACTCTTAAGAGTATAGGTGTAGTATAAGTATTACTGGATCAAAGGACGTGCATTGTTCAATGCCTTTTTTTTTTTTTTTTTTTTTTGGTGAGGCAGTTGGGGCTAAGCAACTTGCCCAGAGTTACACAGCTAGTGACTCTTGTGTCTGAGTCCAGATTTCAACTCAGGTCAGTGCTCTATCCACTGTGCCACCTAGCTACCCCTATTAGTTTTGTTGATCAGTTCTATAGCTTTTTTTTCCTTTTTGCTTCCAATTTATCTATTTCTCCTCTAATTTTCTTCCTTTCTTCTTTCCTTTCTTTCTTGCTTTCTTCCTTCCTTTCCTTCCCATTCTATTTTCTTAGACTTTTTCTTTCTCCCTTTTTTTACGTATTCATTGAAGATATTGTTCTACAGTTTTCTTTCTTTGCTTTATCTCACTGTAGCTAACATAGCAAAATTATATTTGCGTCATAAAATGAATTCAGTAGAATCTATTTTCCTTATTGCAAATTGCTTATGTAATATTATAATTAATTTTTATTAAATATCTGATAGAATTAATTTGCAAATCCATCTATACCTAGATAGTTTTCCTTGAGAATTCATTTATTGTGTGTACAATTTCTATTTTCTGAGTTTGGGTTATATAAATTCTCAATTTCTGGGCATTTTACTTTTTTGTAAATATCCATTTTGTTTTGCTACATATAATTAGGCAAAATATTTCTAATAATCTCTTTTATTTCTTATTCACATATAATTTTTCCTGCTTTTAAAAATAGATTAACTAATGGTTTATTTTAGTTTTAAAAAGAGTTTCCAGTTAAAGCAATATTATTATTATTATTATTACTTTAAATTTGGTTAAATTTTGTTTGATTTTCAGCATGTCTATTTTGGTGCATATTTAGACTTATTAACTTACTGGTTTTCTCGTGTTTCAATTGTATGCCCAATTCATTAATTTGATCTTTTCCCACTTTGTTGATCAAAGTGTTTAGAGATAAATATTCCCCTTTCAACTTCTTTGTTTCACAAAAGATTTCACTAGGTTTTCTCAATATTGGCATTTTCATTGATGAAATTTAACAATTTTTTATTATTTATACTTTGATTCACAAATACTTTAGGACTAAATTATTAAGTTTCTAATTAGTCTTAATCTTTGTTCAAAAGTCTTTTTATATGTATATATGTATATGTGTGTGTGAACACACACATGCACACACACATATAGTTGGTTTGCATTATTTTTGGTAAAGGACATTTTTGATATCTTAGCATTTTGTGAAGATTTTTATCCCTTACTACAGCACTTGTTAAACTGTGGTTGTGACCCCATATGGGGTTGTGAAAAATTTGGCAATGGTAAAAGGTTTCTGAATGCACAAGGACCAAAAAATAATTAAAAGTAAAATGCTTAATGACTGTAAGGTGTTTCTGGCAGGGCTTGCTGTATTGTGTTGCACAACTTCCATCACAGCCTTAGTTCTGAACACAAAGCATGTGCATTTTGCACTGCACATGTCCTCAGGCCACACAATGCCAACAAATGCTGCTCAAAGGTAAAAAGGGGTCAAGAGTGGGAAAAGTTTAAGAAGCCCTGCAAAATGATCATTTTTTTAAAAGGTGCCATGTACCTTTTCTAAGAAAAGAACTGCATTCTTTTCTATTTTCATTTAGTAATTACTGATGATTTATCATATCTAACTTTTCTAAAATTATATCCAGGTCTTTCTTTTCTTTTATATCTTTTGCTTTGATTTGCTTTGGTCTGAGAGTTGTTTGAGATCCTTGACTATCATTGTTTTATTTTCTATTTTTTTTCGTAAGTCAAATGATTTTTCTTTTAACTAGATGCTCTTCCATTTGTGGAATATGTATTAAGTTGTGATCTTAGTTTATTGTTTGTAGTGAGTTTAAGCATAATGTAACTTCCCTATTTATCTCTTCTTATCAAATCTATTTTTGTCTTTGCTTTCCTGGGTTTATGATTACTATCTTTATTTCTTTTTTAAAGTTCACCTGAAGCATACTAGATTTTGCTCTAGCCCTTTATTTTAACTCTATCAACCTTTCTTTTTCAAGTGTGTTTCTTTTAAGTCACATATTGTTAGATTCTGCTTTTGAATCCTTTCTCATAACCTCCTCCATTTTGTGGGTGCGTTCATCTCATTCACATTCATTTATTATTGTTTTCTCTGTATTTTTTTCTGTATATGATCTATTTTCCTGCATCGTATCTTTTATAAATTTCTCTCTTTGTTTCCTATCCTACTCTTTTTTTTAATTTAAAAAAATATTTATTTTTAGTTTTCAACATTCACTTCCACAAGATTTTGAGTTCCAAATTTTCTCCCCATCTCATCCCTCCCTCACCCCAAGATGGCATTCATTCTGTATACCCTTTCCCCTGATCTACCCTCCCTTCTATCTCTCCCCCCGCTTCTCTTATCCCCTTCCCCTTCTATTTTCCTGTAGGGCAGGATAGATTTCTATACCCCATTTCCTATATTTCTTATTTCTCAGTTGCATGTGAAAACAATTTTTTAACATGTGTTTTTAAAACTTTGGGTTTCAGCTTTTCTCCCTTCCTCCTTCCCTACCCACCCTCATTGAAAAGGCAAGCAACTTGATACAGGTTATACATGTGTAGTCATGCAAAACACTTCTATAGTAATCATGTTGTGAAAAACTAAGTATATTTCCCTTCATCCTATCCTGCCCCCCCATTTATTCTATTCTTTCTTTTGACCCTGTTCCTCCTCAGAAGTGTTTGCTTCTGATTACCCCCTCCCCCAATTTGCCCTCGCCTCTATCATCTCCCTGCTTTCTTGTCCCCTCCCCCCCATTTTCCTGTAGGGTAAGATAGATTTCCATATCCAATTGAGTGTGTATGTTATTGCCTCCTTAAACCAAATCCTATAAGAATAAGATTCATTCATTCCCTCTCACTTTCCCCTGTGTCTCCTCCACTGTAAAAGCCTTTTCTTGTCTGTTTTATGTGAGATAATTTACCCCATTCTACCTCTCCCTTTCTCCTTCTCCCAGTAAAATCCTCTCTCACCCCTTAATTTATTCCCAGATATCACCCCTTCATCTACAATTCACCCTGTGCCCTTTATCTATCTATCTATCCATCCATCCATCCATCCATCCATCCATCCATCCATCCATCCATCCATCCATCCATCCATCCATCCATCCATCCATCTATCTATCTATCTATCTATCTATCTATCTATCTATCTATCTATC